>NW_024465116.1:0-257738 GCF_017591425.1 Ochotona curzoniae | reverse complement strand
CGGGGCGGCTGGACTCCCACGCTCTTCCCACTTTGGGCTTAGCGTCGGCCAGCACGTACAGCCTATCCCACCCCCGGGCTGGGGCGGCAAGGGGCGTGGCAAGACCCAAGCCCGGGACTGGAAGAGGGGCGGGGCTGATGCTCTTGGACGTGAGCCCCGGCCACATGGCGACCAGGGTCCCCAGGCGCAATCCAGCTTTTCTCCTGGGAAGCAACCCACAGTCTTCACGCTCCCTCAGAAGACTGTTTCGGGGCGGCTGGACCCCGGCGTGCGCGGCCCTCTTTGGGCTCTGCGTCGGCCAGCCTGTACAGCTGATCCCACCCCCGGGCTGGGGCCGCCAGGGGCGTGGCTAGACCCAAGCCCGGGCCGGGAAGAGGGGCGGGGCTGACGCTCGGGGACGTGAGCCCTGGCCACATGGGGACGGGGTCCCCAGGCGCTATCCAGCTTGTCTCCTGGGAAGCAACCCACAGTCTTCAAGCTCCCTTGGAAGACTTCTTTGGGGCGGCTGGACCCCCACGCACGGCCCTCTTTGGGCTTAGCGTGGGCGAGCAGGTCCAGCCGATCCCACCCCCGGGCTGGGGCTGTCAGGGGCGTGGCTAGACCCAAGCCCGGGCCGGGAAGAGGGGCGGGGCTGACGCTCGGGGACGTGAGCCCCGGCCACATGGCGGCCGGGGTCCCCAGGCGCAATCCAGCTTGTCTCCTGGGAAGCAACCCACAGTCTTCACGCTCCCTCGGAAGACTGTTACGGGGCGCCTGGACCCCCCGCGCGTTGCCCTCTTTGGGCTATGTGTCGACGAGCAGGTCCAGCCGATTCCACCCCCGGGCTGGGGCCGTCAGGGGCGTGGCTAGACCCAAGCCCGGGCCTGGAAGAGGGCCGGGGCTGACGCTTGGGGATGTGAGCCCCGGCCACATGGCGGCCGGGGTCCCCAGGCGCAATCCAGCTTGTCTCCTGGGAAGCAACCCACAGTCTTCACGCTCCCTCAGAAGACTGTTTCGGGGCGGCTGGACTCCCACGCTCTTCCCACTTTGGGCTTAGCGTCGGCCAGCACGTACAGCCTATCCCACCCCCGGGCTAGGGCGGCAAGGGGCGTGGCAAGACCCAAGCCCGGGACTGGAAGAGGGGCGGGGCTGATGCTCTTGGACGTGAGCCCCGGCCACATGGCGACCAGGGTCCCCAGGCGCAATCCAGCTTTTCTCCTGGGAAGCAACCCACAGTCTTCACGCTCCCTCAGAAGACTGTTTCGGGGCGGCTGGACCCCGGCGTGCGCGGCCCTCTTTGGGCTCTGCGTCGGCCAGCCTGTACAGCTGATCCCACCCCCGGGCTGGGGCCGCCAGGGGCGTGGCTAGACCCAAGCCCGGGCCGGGAAGAGGGGCGGGGCTGACGCTCGGGGACGTGAGCCCTGGCCACATGGGGACGGGGTCCCCAGGCGCTATCCAGCTTGTCTCCTGGGAAGCAACCCACAGTCTTCATGCTCCCTCGAAAGACAGTTTCGGGGTGGCTGGACTCCCACGCGCGGCCTTCTTTGGGCTTAGCATGGGCCAGCAGGTCCAGCCGATCCCACCCCCGGGTTGGGGCCGCCAGGGGCATGGATAGACCCAAGCCCGGGCCGGGAAGAGGGGCGGGGCTGATGCTCTTGGACGTGAGCCCCCGGCCACATGGCGGCCAGAGTCCCCAGGCGCAATCCAGCTTGTCTCCTGGGAAGCAACCCACAGTCTTCACGCTCCCTCAGAAGACTGGTTCGGGGCGGCTGGACCCCCTTGTGCGGCCATCTTTGGGCTTAGCGTGGGCCAGCAGGTCCAGCGGATCCCACCCCCGGGCCTGGGCCGCCAGGGGCGTGGCTAGACCCAAGCCCGGGCCGGGAAGAGGGGAGGGGCTAATGCTCGGGGACGTGAGCCCCGGCCACATGGCGGCCAGGGTCCCCAGGCGCAATCTAGCTTTTCTCCTGGGAAGCAACCCACAGTCTTCACGCTCCCTCGGAAGACTGTTTCGGGGCAGCTGGACCCCCGCGCGCGGCACTCTTTGGGCTTAGCGCCGGCCAGCATGTACAGCTGATCCCACCCCGGGCTGGGGCCGCAAGGGGCGTGGCTAGACCCAAGCCCGGGCCGGGAAGAGGGGCGGGGCTGACGCTCGGGCAAGTGAGCCCCGGCCACATGGGGGCCGGGGTCCCCAGGCGCAATCCAGCTTGTCTCCTGGGAAGCAACCCACAGTCTTCATGCTCCCTCGAAAGACAGTTTCGGGACGGCTGGACTCCCATGCGCGGCCCTCTTTGGGCTTAGCGTCGGCCAGCAGGTCCAGCCGATCCCACCCCCGGGCTGGGGCCGCCAGGGGCATGGATAGACCCAAGCCCGGGCCGGGAAGAGGGGCGGGGCTGATGCTCGGGGACGTGAGCCCCCGGCCACATGGGGGCCAGGGTCCCCAGGCGCAATCCAGCTTGTCTCCTGGGAAGCAACCCACAGTCTTCACGCTCCCTCGGAAGACTGTTTCATGGCGGCTGGACCCCCATGCGAGGCCCTCTTTGGGCTTAGCGTCGGCCAGCAGGTCGAGCCGATCGCACTCCCGGGCTGGGGCTGCCAGGGGCGTGACTAGACCCAAGCCCGGGCCGGGAAGAGGGGCGGGGCTGATGCTGGGGGACGTGAGCCCAGGCCACATGGCGGCCGGGTTCCCCAGGCGCAATCCAGCTTGTCTCCTGGGAAGCAACCCACAGTCTTCACGCTCCCTCAGAAGACTGTTTCGGGGCGGCTGGACTCCCACGCACGGCCCTCTTTGGGCTTAGCATGGGCGAGGAGTTACAGCCGATCCCACCCCCGGGCTGGGGCCGCCAGGGGCATGGATAGACCCAAGCCTTGGAGGGGAAGAGGGGCGGGGCTGATGCTCGGGGACATGATCCCGGCCACATGGCGGCCGGGGTCCCCAGGCGCAATCCAGCTTGTCTCCTGGAAAGCAACCCACAGTCTTCACGCTCCCTCAGAAGACTGTTTTGGGGCGGGAAGAGGGGCGGGGCTGACGCTCTTGGACGTGAGCCCCGGCAGCATGGCGGACGGGGTCTCACGCATAATCCAGCTTGATTCCTGGGAAGCAACCCACAGTCTTCACGCTCCCTCAGAAGACTGTTTCGGAGCGGCTGGACCCCCACGCGCGGCCCTCTTTGGGCTTAGCGTCGGCCAGCGGGTCCAGCCGATCCCACCCCCGGGCTGGGGCCGCCAGGGGCGTGACTAGACCCAAGCCAGGGCAGGGAAGAGGGGGCAAGCTGATGCTCGGGGACGAGAGCCCTGGCCACATGGCGGCCGGGGTCCCCAGGCGCAATCCAGCTTGTCTCCTGGGAAGCAACCCACAGTCTTCACGCTCCCTCAGAAGACTGTTTCGGGGCGGCTGGACCCCCGCTGCGGCCCTCTTTGGGCTTAGCGTCGGCCAGCAGGTCCAGCCGATCCCACCCCCGGGCTGGGGCCGCCAGGGGCGTGGCTAGACCCAAGCCAGGGCCGGGAAGAGGGGCGGGGCTGATGCTCGGGCAAGTGAGCCCCGGCCACATGGGGGCCAGGGTCCCCAGGCGCAATCCAGCTTGTCTCCTGGGAAGCAACCCACAGTCTTCACGCTCCCTCGGAAGACTGTTTCATGGCGGCTGGACTCCCACGCTCTTCCCTCTTTGGGCTTAGCGTCGGCCAGCAGGTACAGCCGATCCCACCCCCGGGCTGGGGCCGCCAGGGGCGTGGCTAGACCCAAGCCCGGGCCGGGAAGAGGGGCGGGGCTGATGCTCGGGGACGTGAGCCCTGGCCACATGGAGCCGGGGTCCCCAGGCGCAATCCAGCTTGTCTCCTGGGAAGCAACCCACAGTCTTCACGCTCCCTCG
Organism: Ochotona curzoniae; assembly: GCF_017591425.1. NCBI lineage: Eukaryota > Metazoa > Chordata > Mammalia > Lagomorpha > Ochotonidae > Ochotona > Ochotona curzoniae. The sequence continues at coordinate 253,893 of NW_024465116.1, read as the reverse complement.
AAAGACTGTTTTGGGGCGCCTGGACCCCCACGCGCGGCCCTCTTTGGGCTTAGCATGGGCCAGCAGGTCCAGCCGATCCCACCCCCGGGCTGGGGCCGCCAGGGGCGTGGCTAGACCCAAGCCCGGGCCTGGAAGAGGGGCGGGGCTGATGCTCGGGGACGTGAGCCCCGGCCACATGGCGACCAGGGTCCCCAGGCGCAATCCAGCTTGTCTCCTGGGAAGCAACCCACAGTCTTCACGCTCCCTCGGAAGACTGTTTTGGGGCGGCTGGACCCCGCTGCGCGGCCCTCTTTGGGCTTAGCGTCGGCCAGCAGGTCCAGCCGATCCCACCCCCGGGCTGGGGCCACCAGGGGCATGGCTAGACCCAAGCCCGGCCGGGAAGAGGGTTGGGGCTGACGCTCGGGGACGTGAGCCCCGGCCACATGGCGGCCGGGGTCCCAGGCGCATATCCAGCTTGATCTCCTGGGAAGCAACCAACAGTCTTCACGCTCCCTCAGAAGACTGTTTCGGGGCGGCTGGACCCCCACGTGCGGCCCTCTTTGGGCTTAGCGTCAGCGAGCAGTTCCAGCCGATCCCACCCCCGGGCTGGGGCCGCCAGGGGCGTGGCTAGACCCAAGCCCGGGCCGGTGAGGGGGCGGGGCTGATGCTCGGGGACGTGAGCCCCGGCCACATGGCGGCCAGGGTCCCAGGCGCAATCCAGCTTGTCTCCTGGGAAGCAACCCACAGTCTTCACGCTCCCTTGGAAGACTGTTTCGGGGCGGCTGGACCCCACGCGCGGCCCTCTTTGGGCTTAGCGTTGGCGAGCAGGTCCAGCCGATCCCACCCCCGGAATGGGGCCGCAGGGGCGTGGCTAGACCCAAGCCCGGGCTGGGAAGAGGGGCGGGGCTGATGCTCGTGGACGTGAGCCCCGGCCACATGGCGGCCGGGGTCCCCAGGCGCAATCCAGCTTGTCTCCTGGGAAGCAACCCACAGTCTTCACGCTCCCTCGGAAGACTGTTTCATGGTGCGCTGGACCCCCACGCGCGGCCCTCTTTGGGCTTAGCTGTCGGCAAGCAGGTCCAGCCGATCCCACCCCCGGGCTGGGGCCGCCAGGGGCGTGGCTAGGCCCAAGCCCGGGCCGGGAAGAGGGGCGGGGCTGACGCTTGGGGAGGTGAGCCCCGGCCACATGGCGGCCGGGGTCCCCAGGCGCAATCCAGCTTGTCTCCTGGGAAGCAACCCACAGTCTTCACGCTCCCTCGAAGACTGTTTCGGGGCGGCTGGACCCCCGCGTGCGAGGCCCTCTTTGGGCTTAGCGTCGGCCAGCAGGTACAGCCTATCCCACCCCCGGGCTGGGGCCGCAAGGGGCGTGGCATAGACCCAAGCCCGGGCCGGGAAGAGGGCGGGGCTGATGCTCGGGGACGTGAGCCCCGGCCACATGGCGCCAGGGTCCCCAGGCGCAATCCAGCTTGTCTCCTGGGAAGCAACCCACAGTCTTCACGCTCCCTCGGAAGACTGTTTCGGGGCGGCTGGACCCCCACGCGCGGCCCTCTTTGGGCTCTGCGTCGGCCAGCAGGTCCAGCCGATCCCACCCCCGGGCTGGGGCCGCCAGGGGCGTGGCTAGACCCAAGCCCGGGCCGGGAAGAGGGGCGGGGCTGACGCTCGGGGACGTGAGCCCCGGCCACATGGGGCTGGGTCCCCAGGCGCAATCCAGCTTGTCTCCTGGGAAGCAACCCACAGTCTTCACGCTCCCTCGAAAGACAGTTTCGGGGCGGCTGGACTCCCACGTGCGGCCCTCTTTGGGCTTAGCTTCGGCGAGCAGGTACAGCCGATCCCACCCCCGGGCTGGGGCCGCACAGGGGCATGGATAGACCCAAGCCCGGGCCGGGAAGAGGGGCGGGGCTGACGCTCTGGGACGTGAGCCCCGGCCACATGGCGGCCAGGGTCCCCAGGCGCAATCCAGCTTGTCTCCTGGGAAGCAACCCACAGTCTTCACGCTCCCTCGGAAGACTGTTTCGGGGCAGGCTGGACCCCCATGCGCGGCCCTCTTTGGGCTTAGTGTCGGCCAGCAGGTACAGCCGATCACACCCCCGGGCTGGGGCCGCAAGGGGCGTGGCTAGACCCAAGCCCGGGCCGGGAAGAGGGGCGGGGCTGACGCTGGGGGACGTGAGCCCGGCCACATGGGGGCCGGGGTCCCCAGGCGCAATCCAGCTTGTCTCCTGGGAAGCAACCCACAGTCTTCACGCTCCCTCGGAAGACTGTTTCATGGGCGGCTGGACCCCACGCTGCGGCCCTCTTTGGGCTTAGCGTGGGCGAGCAGGTCCAGCCGATCCAACCCCGGGCTGGGGCCGCCAGGGGCGTGGCTAGACCCAAGCCCGGGCCGGGAAGAGGGGCGGGGCTGACGCTTGGGGACGTGAGCCCCGGCCACATGGCGGCCGGGGTCCCCAGGCGCAATCCAGCTTGTCTCCTGGGAAGCAACCCACAGTCTTCACGCTCCCTCGGAAGACTGTTTCGGGCGGCTGGACCCCCATGTGCGGCCCTCTTTGGGCTTAGCATGGGCGAGCAGGTACAGCGATCCCACCCCCGGGCTGGGGCCGCCAGGGGCGTGGCTAGACCCAAGCCCGGGCCGGGAAGAGGGGCGGGGCTGACGCTCGGGCGAGTGAGCCCGGCCACATGGCGGCCGGGGTCCCCAGGCGCAATCCAGCTTGTCTCCTGGGAAGCAACCCACAGTCTTCACGCTCCCTCGGAAGACTGTTTCGGGGCGCCTGGACCCCGGCGCGCGGCCCTCTTTGGGCTTAGCATGGGCCAGCAGGTCCAGCTGATCCCACCCCCGGGCTGGGGCCGCCAGGGGCGTGGCTAGACCCAAGCCGGGCCGGGAAGAGGGGCGGGGCTGACGCTCGGGACGTGAGCCCCGGCCAGCATGGCGGACGGGGTCCCCAGGCGCAATCCAGCTTGATTCCTGGGAAGCAACCCACAGTCTTCACGCTCCCTCGGAAGACTGTTTCGGGGCGGCTGGACCCCGGCGTGCGCGGCCCTCTTTGGGCTTAGCATGGGCGAGCAGGTCCAGCCCATCCCACCCCCGGGCTGGGGCCGCCAGGGGCGTGGCTAGACCCAAGCCCTGGCCGGGAAGAGGGGCGGGGCTGATGCTCGGGGACATGACCCCCGGCCACATGGCGGCCAGGGTCCCCAGGCGCAATCCAGCTTGTCTCCTGGGAAGCAACCCACAGTCTTCACGCTCCCTCGGAAGACTGTTTCGGGGCGGCTGGACCCCCACTGCGCGGCCCTCTTTGGGCTTAGCATGGGCCAGCAGGTCCAGCCGATCCCACCCCCGGGCTGGGGCCGCCAGGGGCATGGATAGACCCAAGCCCGGGCCGGGAAGAGGGGCGGGGCTGATGCTCGGGGACGTGAGCCCCGGCCACATGGCGGCCAGGGTCCCCAGGCGCAATCCAGCTTGTCTCCTGGGAAGCAACCCACAGTCTTCACGCTGCCTCGGAAGACTGTTTCGGGGCGGCTGGACCCCCACGCGCGGCCCTCTTTGGGCTTAGCATGGGCGAGCAGGTCAGCCGATCCCACCCCCGGGCTGGGGCCGCCAGGGGCGTGGCTAGACCCAAGCCCGGGCCGGGAAGAGGGGCGGGGCTGACGCTTCGGGGACGTGAGCCCCGGCCACATGGCGGCCGGGGTCCCCAGGCGCAATCCAGCTTGTCTCCTGGGAAGCAACCCACAGTCTTCACGCTCCCTCGGAAGACTGTTTCAGGGCGGCTGGACCCCCATGTGCGGCCCTCTTTGGGCTTAGTGTCGGCGAGCAGGTACAACCGATCCCACCCCCGGGCTGGGGCCGCAAGGGGCGTGGCTAGACCCAAGCCCGGGCCGGGAAGAGGGGCGGGGCTGATATTCGGGCACGTGAGCCCCGGCCACATGGGGACGGGGTCCCCAGGCGCTATCCAGCTTGTCTCCTGGGAAGCAACCCACAGTCTTCACGCTCCCTCAGAAGACTGTTTCGGAGCGGCTGGACCCCCACGCGCGGCCCTCTTTGGGCTTAGCGTCGGCCAGCGGGTCCAGCCGATCCCACCCCCGGGCTGGGGCCGCCAGGGGCGTGACTAGACCCAAGCCCGGGCCGGGAAGAGGGGCGAGGCTGACGCTGGGGGACGTGAGCCCTGGCCACATGGCGGCCGGGGTCCCCAGGCGCAATCCAGCTTGTCTCCTGGGAAGCAACCCACAGTCTTCACGCTCCCTCAGAAGACTGTTTCGGGGCGGGTGGACCCCCGCGTGCGGCCCTCTTTGGGCTTAGCGTCGGCCAGCAGGTCCAGCCGATCCCACCCCCGGGCTGGGGCCGCCAGGGGCGTGGCTAGACCCAAGCCAGGGCCGGGAAGAGGGGCGGGGCTGATGCTCGGGCAAGTGAGCCCCGGCCACATGGGGGCCGGGGTCCCCAGGCGCAATCCAGCTTGTCTCCTGGGAAGCAACCCACAGTCTTCACGCTCCCTCGGAAGACTGTTTCATGGCGGCTGGACTCCCACGCTCTTCCCTCTTTGGGCTTAGCGTCGGCCAGCAGGTACAGCCGATCCCACCCCCGGGCTGGGGCCGCCAGGGGCGTGGCTAGACCCAAGCCCGGGCCGGGAAGAGGGGCGGGGCTGATGCTCGGGGACGTGAGCCCCCGGCCACATGGGGGCCGGGGTCCCCAGGCGCAATCCAGCTTGTCTCCTGGGAAGCAACCCACAGTCTTCACGCTCCCTCGAAAGACTGTTTTGGGGCGCCTGGACTCCCACGCGCGGCCCTCTTTGGGCTTAGCATGGGCCAGCAGGTCCAGCCGATCCCACCCCCGGGCTGGGGCCGCCAGGGGCGTGGCTAGACCCAAGCCCGGGACTGGAAGAGGGGCGGGGCTGATGCTCGGGGACGTGAGCCCCGGCCACATGGCGACCAGGGTCCCCAGGCGCAATCCAGCTTTTCTCCTGGGAAGCAACCCACAGTCTTCACGCTCCCTCGGAATACTGTTTTGGGGCGGCTGGACCCCGGCGTGCGCGGACCTCTTTGGGCTTAGCTTCGGCCAGCAGGTCCAGCCGATCCCACCCCCGGGCTGGGGCCGCCAGGGGCATGGCTAGACCCAAGCCCGGCCGGGCAGAGGTTTGGGGCTGACGCTTGGGGAGGTGAGCCCCGGCCACATGGCGGCCGGGGTCCCACGCATAATCCAGCTTGATTCCTGGGAAGCAACCAACAGTCTTCACGCTCCCTCAGAAGACTGTTTCGGGGCGGCTGGACCCCCATGTGCGGCCCTCTTTGGGCTTAGCTTCAGCGAGCATTTCCAGCCGATCCCACCCCCGGGCTGGTGCCGCCAGGGGCGTGGCTAGACCCAAGCCCGGGCCAGGAAGAGGGGGCGGGGCTGATGCTCGGGTACGTGAGCCCCGGCCACATGGCGGCCTGGGTACCAACTCATAATCCAGCTTGTCTCCTGGGAAGCAACCCACAGTCTTCACGCTCCCTTGGAAGACTGTTTCGGGGCGGGTGGACCCCACGCGCTGCCCTCTTTGGGCTTAGCGTCGGCCAGAGGGTCCAGCCGATCCCACCCCCGGGCTGGGGCCGCAAGGGGCGTGGCTAGACCCAAGCCCGGGCCGGGAAGAGGGGCGGGGCTGATGCTCCTGGAGGTGAGCCCCGGCCACATGTCGGCCGGGGTCCCCAGGCGCAATCCAGCTTGTCTCCTGGGAAGCAACCCACAGTCTTCACGCTCCCTCGGAAGACTGTTTCATGGTGGCTGGACCCCCACGTGCGCGGCCCTCTTTGGGCTTAGCTTCGGCAAGCAGGTCCAGCCGATCCCACCCCGGGCTGGGGCCGCCAGGGGCGTGGCTAGGATCCAAGCCCGGGCCGGGAAGAGGGGCGCGGCTGACGCTTGGGGAGGTGAGCCCCGGCCACATGGCGGCCGGGGTCCCCTGGCGCAATCCAGCTTGTCTCCTGGGAAGCAACCCACAGTCTTCACGCTCCCTTGGAAGACTGTTTCGGGGTGGCTGGACCCCCGCGTGCGAGGCCCTCTTTGGGCTTAGCATGGGCCAGCAGGTCCAGCCGATCCCACCCCCGGCCTGGGGCCGCCAGGTGCGTGGCTAGACCCAAGCCCGGGCCGGGAAGAGGTTCGGGGCTGATGCTCGGGGACATGACCCCGGCCACATGGCGGCCAGGGTCCCCAGGCGCAATCCAGCTTGTCTCCTGGGAAGCAACCCACAGTCTTCATGCTCCCTCGGAAGACAGTTTCGGGGCGGCTGGACTCCCATGCGCGGCCCTCTTTGGGCTCTGTGTCGGCAAGCAGGTCCAGCCGATCCCACCCCCGGGCTGGGGCCGCCAGGGGTATGGCTAGACCCAAGCCCGGGCCGGGAAGAGGGGCGGGGCTGACGCTCTGGGACGTGACCCCCGGCCTCAAGGTTGCTTGGGTCCCCAGGCGCAATCAAGCTTGTCTCCTGGGAAGCAACCAACAGTATTCACGCTCCCTCGAAAGACTGTTTCGGGGCGGCTGGACCCCCGCATGCGGCCCTCTTTGGGCTTAGCTTCGGCGAGCAGGTACAGCCAATCCCACCCCCAGGCAGGGGCCCACAGGGGCATGCGAGACCCAAGCCCGGGCCGGGAAGAGGGGCGGGGCTGACGCTCGGGGACGTGACCCCCGGCCACATGGCGGCCAGGGTCCCCAGGCGCAATCTAGCTTGTCTCCTGGGAAGCAACCCACAGTCTTCACGCTCCCTCGGAAGACTGTTTCGGGGCAGCTGGACCCCCATGCGCGGCCCTCTTTGGGCTTAGTGTCGGCCAGCAGGTACAGCCGATCCCACCCCCGGGCTGGGGCCGCAAGGGGCGTGGCTAGAACTAAGCCCGGGCCGGGAAGAGGGGCGGGGCTGACGCTGGGGGACGTGAGCCCCGGCCACATGGGGGCCGGGGTCCCCAGGCGCAATCCAGCTTGTCTCCTGGGAAGCAACCCACAGTCTTCACGCTCCCTCGGAAGACTGTTTCATGGTGGCTGGACCCCCGCGTGCGCGGCCCTCTTTGGGCTTAGCGTGGGCGAGCAGGTCCAGCCGATCCCACCCCCGGGCTGGGGCCGCCAGGGGCGTGGCTAGACCCAAGCCCGGGCCGGGAAGAGGGGCGGGGCTGACGCTTGGGGACGTGAGCCCCGGCCACATGGCGGCCGGGGTCCCCAGGCGCAATCCAGCTTGTCTCCTGGGAAGCAACCCAAAGTCTTCACGCTCCCTCAGAAGACTGTTTCGGGTCGGCTGGACCCCCATGTGCGGCCCTCTTTGGGCTTAGCATGGGCCAGCATGTCCAGCTGATCCCACCCCCGGGCTGGGGCCGCCAGGGGCGTGGCTAGACCCAAGCCAGGGCCGGGAAGAAGGGCGGGGCTGATGCTCGGGCAAGTGAGTCCCGGCCACATGGCGACCAGGGTCCCCAGGCGCAATCCAGCTTTTCTCCTGGGAAGCAACCCACAGTCTTCACGCTCCCTCAGAAGACTGTTTCGCGGCGGCTGGACCCCCGCGTGCGGCCCTCTTTGGGCTTTGCATCGGCCAGCCTGTACAGCTGATCCCACCCCCGGGCTGGGGCCGCCAGGGGCGTGGCTAGACCCAAGCCTGGGCCGGGAAGAGGGGCGGGGCTGATATTCGGGCACCTGAGCCGGGGCCACATGGGGACGGGGTCCCCAGGCGCAATCCAGCTTGTCTCCTGGGAAGCAACCCACAGTCTTCATGCTCCCTCGAAAGACAGTTTCAGGGCGGCTGGACTGACATGCGCGGCCCTCTTTGGGCTTAGCTTGGGCAAGCAGGTCCAGCCGATCCCACCCCCGGGTTGGGGCCGCCAGGGGCATGGATTGACCCAAGCCCGGGCCGGGAAGAGGGGCGGGGCTGATGCTCTTGGACGTGAGCCCCCGGCCACATGGCAGCCAGGGTCCCCAGGCGCAATCCAGCTTGTCTCCTGGGAAGCAACCCACAGTCTTCACACTCCCTCGGAAGACTGTTTCGGTGCGGCTGGACCCCCATGCGCGGCCCTCTTTGGGCTTAGCGTCGGCCAGCACGTCCAGCCGATCCCACCCCCGGGCTGGGGCCGCCAGGGGCATGGATAGACCCAAGCCCGGGCCGGGAAGAGGGGCGGGGCTGAGGCTCGGGGACGTGAGCCCTGGCCACATGGCGGCCGGGGTCCCCAGGCGCAATCCAGCTTGTCTCCTGGGAAGCAACCCACAGTCTTCACGCTCCCTTGGAAGACTGTTTCGGGGCGGCTGGACCCCCATGTGCGGCCCTCTTTGGGCTTTGCGTCCGCGAGCAGGTCGAGCCGATCCCACTCCCGGGCTGGGGCCGCCAGGGGCGTGGCTAGACCCAAGCCCGGACCGTGAAGAGGGGCGGGGCTGACGCTTGGGGACGTGAGCCCCGGCCACATGGCGGCCGGGGTCCCCAGGCGCAATCCAGCTTGTCTCCTGGGAAGCAACCCACAGTCTTCACGCTCCCTCGAAAGACTGTTTCATGGCGGCTGGACCCCCGCGTGCGGCACTCTTTGGGCTTAGAGTCGGCGAGCAGGTCCAGCCCATCCCAACCCCTGGGCTGGGGCCGCCAGGGGCGTGGCTAGACGCAAGCCTGGGCCGGGAAGAGGGGCGGGGCTGACGCTCGGGGACGTGAGCCCCGGCCACATGGCGGCCGGGGTCCCAACTCATAATCCAGCTTGTCTCCTGGGAAGCAACCCACAGTCTTCACGCTCCCTCGAAAGACAGTATTGGGGCGGCTGGACTCCCACGCGCGGACATATTTGGGCTTAGCGACGGCCAGCAGGTCCAGCCTATCCCACCCCCGGGCTGGGGCCGCCAGGGGCATGGATAGACCCAAGCCTGGGCCAGGACGAGGTTCGGGGCTGTAACTTGGGGACATGACCCCCGGCCACATGGCGGCCAGGGTCCCCAGGCGCAATCCAGCTTGTCTCCTAGGAAGCAACCCACAGTCTTCACGCTCCCTCGAAAGACTGTTTTGGGGCGGCTAGACCCCCACGCGCAGCCCAATTTGGGCTTAGCTTGGGCCAGCAGGTCCAGCCGATCCCACCCCCGGGCTGGGGCTGCCAGGGGCGTGACTAGACCCAAGCCCGGGCCGGGAAGAGGGGCGGGGCTGACGCTCGGGGACGTGAGCCCCGGCCACATGGCGGCCAGGGTCCCCAGGCGCAACCCAGCTTGTCTCCTGGGAAGCAACCCACAGTCTTCACGCTCCCTCAGAAGACTGTTTCGGGGCGGGTGGACCCCACGTGCTGCCCTCTTTGGGCTTAGCGTCGGCCAGAGGGTCCAGCCGATCCCACCCCAGGGCTGGGGCCGCAAGGGGCGTGGCTAGACCCAAGCCCGGGCCGGGAAGAGGGGCGGGGCTGATGCTCCTGGAGGTGAGCCCCGGCCACATGGCGGCCGGGATCCCCAGGCGCAATCCAGCTTGTCTCCTGGGAAGCAACCCACAGTCTTCACGCTCCCTCGGAAGACTGTTTCATGGTGGCTGGACCCCCGCGTGCGCGGCCCTCTTTGGGCTTAGCTTCGGCAAGCAGGTCCAGCTGATCCCACCCCCGGGCTGGGGCCGCCAGGGGCGTGGCTAGGCCCAAGCCCGGGCCAGGAAGAGGGGCGGGGCTGACGCTTGGGGAGGTGAGCCCCGGCCACATGGCGGCCGGGGTCCCCAGGCGCAATCCAGCTTGTCTCCTGGGAAGCAACCCACAGTCTTCACGCTCCCTTGGAAGACTGTTTCGGGGTGGCTGGACCCCCGCGTGCGAGGCCCTCTTTGGGCTTAGCTTGGGCAAGCAGGTACAGCCTATCCCACCCCCGGATTGGGGCCGCAAGGGGCATGGATAGACCCAAGCCCGGGCCGGGAAGAGGTTCGGGGCTGATGCTCGGGGACATGACCCCCGGCCACATGGCAGCCAGTGTCCCCAGGCGCAATCCAGCTTGTCTCCTGGGCAGCAACCCACAATCTTCACGCTCCCTCGGAAGACTGTTTCGTGGTGGCTGGACCCCCACGCGCGGCCCTCTTTGGGGTTAGCATGGGCGAGCAGGTCCAGCCGATCCCACCCCCGGGCTGGGGCCGCCAGGGGCGTGACTAGACCCAAGCCCGGGCCGGGAAGAGGGGCGGGGCTGACGCTTGGGGACATGAGCCCCGGCCACATGGCGGCCAGGGTCCCCAGGCGCAATCCAGCTTGTCTCCTGGGAAGCAACCCACAGTCTTCACGCTCCCTCGGAAGACTGTTTTGGGGCGGGTGGACCCCACCCGCGGCCCTCTTTGGGCTTAGCATGGGCGAGCAGGTCCAGCCGATCCCACCCCCGGCCTGGGGCCGCCAGGTGCGTGACTAGACCCAAGCCCGGGCCGGGAAGAGGTTCGGGGCTGATGCTCGGGGACATGACCCCGGCCACATGGCGGCCAGGGTCCCCAGGCGCAATCCAGCTTGTCTCCTGGGAAGCAACCCACAGTCTTCATGCTCCCTCGAAAGACAGTAAAGGGGCGGCTGGACTCCCACGCGCGGCCCTCTTTGGGCTTAGCGTCGGCAAGCAGGTCCAGCCGATCCCACCCCCGGGCTGGGGCCGCCAGGGGTATGGCTAGACCCAAGCCCGGGCCGGGAAGAGGGGCGGGGCTGACGCTCTGGGACGTGACCCCCGGCCTCAAGGTTGCTTGGGTCCCCAGGCGCAATCAAGCTTGTCTCCTGGGAAGCAACGAACAGTATTCACGCTCCCTCGAAAGACTGTTTCGGGGCGGCTGGACCCCCGCGGGCGGCCCTCTTTGGGCTTAGCTTCGGCGAGCAGGTACAGCCAATCCCACCCCAGGGCAGGGGCCCACAGGCGCATGGCGAGACCCAAGCCCGGGCTGGGAAGAGGGGCGGGGCTGACGCTCGGGGACGTGACCCCCGGCCTCAAGGTTGCTTGGGTCCCCAGGGCAATCAAGCTTGTCTCCTGGGAAGCAACCCACAGTCTTCACGCTCCCTCAGAAGACTGTTTTGGGGTGGCTGGACCCCCACGTGCGGCCCTCTTTGGGCTTAGTGTCGGCGAGCAGGTCCAGCCGATCCCACCCCCGGGCTGGGGCCGCCAGGGGCGTGGCTAGACCCAAGCCCGGGCCGGGAAGAAGGGCGGGGCTGACGCTCGGGGACGTGAGCCCCGGCTACATGGCGGCCGGGGTCCCCAGGCGCAATCCAGCTTGTCTCCTGGGAAGCAACCCACAGTCTTCACGCTCCCTCGGAAGATTGTTTCGGGGAGGGTGCACCCCCATGCGGGGCCCTCTTTGGGCTTAGCATGGGCGAGCAGGTCCAGCCGATCCCCCCCTGGGTTGGGGCCGCCAGGGGCGTGGCTAGACCCAAGCCCTGGCCGGGAAGAGGGGCGGGGCTGACGCTCGGGGACGTGAGCCCCGGCCACATGGGGACCAGGATCCCCAGGCACAATCCAGCTTGTCTCCTGGGAAGCAACCCACAGTCTTCACGCTCCCTTGGAAGACTGTTTCGGGGAGGCTGGACCCCCGCGCGTTGCACTCTTGCGGCTATGTGTTGGCAAGCAGGTCCAGCCGATCCCACCCCCGGGCTGTTGCCGTCAGGGGCGTGGCTAGACCCAACCCGGGTCTGGAAGAGGGCAGGGCTGATGCTCGGGCACGTGAGCCCCGGCCACATGGAGGCCGGGGTCCCCAGGCGCAATCCAGCTTGTCTCTTGGGAAGCAACCCACAGTCTTCACGCTCGCTCAGAAGACTGTTTCGGGGCGGCTGGACCCCCACGTGCGGCCCTCTTGGGCTTAGCATGGGCGAGCAGGTCCAGCCGATCCCACCCCCGGGCTGGGGCCGCCAGGGGCGTGGCTAGACCCAAGCCCAGGCCGGGAAGAGGGGCGGGGCTACGCTCGGGGACGTGAGCCCCGGCCACATGGGGACCAGGATCCCCATGCACAATCCAGCTTGTCTCCTGGGAAGCAACCCACAGTCTTCACGCTCCCTTGGAAGACTGCTTTGGGGCAGCTGGACCCCCACGCGCGGCCCTCTTTCGGGTAGCATCGGCCAGCAGGTCCAACCGATCCCACCCTGGGCTGGGGCCACCAGGGGCGTGGCTAGACCCAAGCCCAGGCCGGGAAGAGGGGCGGGACTGACGCTCGGGGACGTGAGCCCAGGCTACATGGGTGTCAGGGTCCCCAGGCGCAATCCAGCTTGTCTCCTGGGAAGAAACCCACCGTCTTCACGCTCCCTCGGAAGACAGTTTTGGGGCAGCTGGACCCCCACGCGCGGCCCTCTTTGGGCTTAGTGTCGGCCAGCAGGTCCATCTGATCCCATCCCCGGGCTAGGGCCACCAGGGGCGTGGCTAGACCCAAGCCCGGGCCGGGAAGAGGGGCGGGGCTGACGCTCGGGGACGTGAGCCCCGGCCACATGGGTGTCAGGGTCCCCAGGCGCAATCCAGCTTGTCTCCTGGGAAGCAACCCACAGTCTTCACGCTCCCTTGGAAGACTTCTTTGGGGCGGTTGGACCCCCACGCACGGCCCTCTTTGGGCTTAGCATCGGCGAGCAGGTCCAGCCGATCCCACCCCCGGGCTGGGGCCGCCAGGTGCGTGGCTAGACACAAGCCCGGGCCGGGAAGAGGGGCGGGGCTGACGCTCGGGGAAGTGAACCCCGGCCGCATGGCGGCCGGGGTCCCCAGGCGCAATCCAGCTTGTCTCCTGGGAAGCAACCCACAGTCTTCACGCTCCCTCGGAAGACAGTTTCATGGCGGCTGGACCCCCGCGCGCTGCCCTCTTTGGGCTATGTGTCGACGAGCAGGTCCAGCCGATTCCACCCCCGGGCTGGGGCCGCCAGGGGCGTGGCTAGACCCAAGCCCGGGCCTGGAAGAGGGCGGGGCTGACGCTCTTGGACGTGAGCCCCGGCCACATGGCGGCCAGGGTCCCCAGGCGCAATCCAGCTTGTCTCCTGGGAAGCAACCCACAGTCTTCACGCTGCCTTGGAAGACTGCTTTGGGGCGGCTGGACCCCCATGCGGGCCCTCTTTGGGCTTAGTGTCGGCCAGCAGGTCCAGCCGATCCCACCCCCGGGCTGGGGCCATCAGGGCATGGCTAGACCCAAGCCCGGGCCGGGAAGAGGGGCAGGGCTGACGCTCGGGCCGTGAGCCCCGGCCACATGGAGGCCGGCGTCCTCAGGCGCAATCCAGCTTGTCTCTTGGGAAGCAACCCACAGTCTTCACGCTCCCTCAGAAGACTGTTTCGGGTGGGTGCACTCCCATGCGCGGCCCTCTTTGGGCTTAGCGTCGGCAAGCAGGTCCAGCCGATCCCACCCCCGGGCTGGGGCCGCCAGGGGCATGGCTAGACCCAAGCCCGGGCCGGGAAGAGGGGCGGGGCTGACGCTTGGGGACGTGAGCCCCGGCCACATGGAGGCCGGCGTCCTCAGGCGCAATCCAGCTTGTCTCCTGGGAAGCAACCCACAGTCTTCAAGCTCCCTCGGAAGACTGTTTCGGGGCGCCTGGACCCCCGCGCGTTGCCCTCTTTGGGCTATGTGTCGACGAGCAGGTCCAGCCGATCCCACCCCCGGGCTGGGGCCATCAGAGGCATGGCTAGACCCAAGCCCGGGCCGGGAAGAGGGGCAGGGCTGACGCTCGGGGACGTGAGCCCCGGCCACATGGGTGTCAGGGTCCTCAGGCGCAATCCAGCTTGTCTCTTGGGAAGCAACCCACAGTCTTCACGCTCCCTCAGAAGACTGTTTCGGGTGGGTGCACTCCCATGCGCGGCCCTCTTTGGGCTTAGCGTCGGCAAGCAGGTCCAGCCAATCCCACCCCCGGGCTGGGGCCGCCAGGGGCATGGCTAGACCCAAGCCCGGGCTGGGAAGAGGGGCGGGGCTGACGCTTGGGGACGTGAGCCCCGGCCACATGGAGGCCGGCGTCCTCAGGCGCAATCCAGCTTGTCTCCTGGGAAGCAACCCACAGTCTTCACGCTCCCTTGGAAGACTGCTTTGGGGCGGCTGGACCCCCACGCGCGGCCCTCTTTGGGGTAGCATCGGCCAGCAGGTCCAACCGATCCCACCCTGGGCTGGGGCCGCCAGGGGCGTGGCTAGACCCAAGCCCGGGCCGGGAAGAGGGGCGGGGCTGACTTTTGGGACGTGAGCGCCGGCCACATGGCGGCCGGGTCCCCAGGCGCAATCCAGCTTGTCTCCTGGGAAGCAACCCACAGTCTTCACGCTCCCTCAGAAGACTGTTTTGTTGTGGCTGGACCCCCACGCGCGGCCCTCTTTGGGCTTAGCGTGGGCGAGCAGGTCCAGCCGATCCCACCCCCGGGCTGGGGCCGCCAGGGGCGTGGCTAGACCCAAGCCCTGGGCGGGAAGAGGGGCGGGGCAGACGCTCTTGTACATGAGCCCCGGCCACATGGCTGTCAGTGTCCCCAGGCGCAATCCAGCTTGTCTCCTGGGAAGCAACCCACAGTCTTCACGGTCCCTCAGAAGACTGTTACAGGGCGGCTGGACCCCCACGCGCGGCCCTCTTTGGGCTTTGCGTCCGCAAGCAGGTCCAGCGGATCCCACCCCCGGGCTGGGGCCGCCAGGGGCGTGGCTAGACCCAAGCCCTGGCCAGGATGAGGGGCGGGGCTGACGCTCGGGGACGTGAGCCCCGGCCACATTGCGGCCGGGGTCCCCAGGCGCAATCCAGCTTGTCTCCTGGGAAGCAACCCACAGTCTTCACGCTCCCTCAGAATACTGTTTTGGTGCGGCTGGACCCCCACGCACGGCCCTCTTTGGGCTTAGCGTGGGCGAGCAGGTCCAGCCGATCCCACCCCCGGGCTGGGGCCGCCAGGGGCGTGGCTAGACCCAAGCCCTGGGCGGGAAGAGGGGCGGAGCTGACGCTTGGGGACGTGAGCCCTGGCCACATGGCGGCCGGGGTCCCCAGGCGCAATCCAGCTTGTCTCCTGGGAAGCAACCCAGTCTTCACGCTCCCTCAGAAGACTGTTTCGGGGTGGCTGGACCCCCACGCACGGCCCTCTTTGGGCTCAGTGTCGGCAAGCATGTACAGCCGATCCCACCCCCGGGCTGGGGCCGCCAGGGGCGTGGCTAGACCCAAGCACGGGTCTGGAAGAGGGAGGGGCTGATGCTCGGGCACGTGAGCCCCGGACACATGGCGGCCGGGGTCCACAGGCGCAATCCAGCTTGTCTCCTGGGAAGCAACCCACAGTCTTCACGCTCCCTCGGAAGACTGTTTCGGGGCGCCTGGACCCCCACGCGCCGCCCTCTTTGGGATTTGCGTCCGCGAGCAGGTCCAGCCGATCCCACCCCCGGGCTGGGGCCGCCAGGGGCGTGGCTAAACCCAAGCCCGGGCCAGGAAGAGGGGCGGGGCTGACGCTCGGGGACGTGAGCCCTGGCCACATGGCGGCCGGGGTCCCCAGGCGCAATCCAGCTTGTCTCATGGGAAGCAACCCACAGTCTTCACGCTCCCTCAGAAGACTGTTTCGGGGTGGCTGGACCCCCATGCGCGGCCCTCTTTGGGCTTAGCGTGGGCGAGCAGGTCCAGCCGATCCCACCCCCGGGCTGGGGCCGCCAGGGGCGTGGCTAGACCCAAGCCGGGCCGGGAAGAGGGGCGGGGCTGATGCTCGGGGAAGTGAGCCCCGGCCACATGGCGGCCGGGGTCCCCAGGCGCATTCCAGCTTGTCTCCTGGGAAGCAACCCACAGTCTTCACGCTCCATTGGAAGACTGCTTTGGGGCGGCTGGACCCCCATGCGGGCCCCTCTTTGGGCTTAGTGTCGGCCAGAGGGTCCAGAGGATCCCACCCCCGGCCTGGGGACGTCAGGTGCGTGGCTAGACCCAAGCCCGGGCCGGGAAGAGGGGCGGGGCTGACGCTCGGGGACGTGAGCCCTGGCCACATGGCGGCCGGGGTCCCCAGGCGCAATCCAGCTTGTCTCCTGGGAAGCAACCCACAGTCTTCACGCTCCCTCAGAAGACTGTTTCGGGGCCGCTGAACCCCCACGTGCGGCCCTCTTTGGGCTTAGTGTCGGCGAGCAGGTCCAACCGATCCCACCCCCGGGCTGGGGCCGCCAGGGGCGTGGCTAGACCCAAGCACGGGCCGGGATAAGGGCGGGGCTGACGCTCCGGGAAGTGAGCCCCTGCCACATGGCAGCCGGGGTCCCCAGGTGCATTCCAGCTTGTCTCCTGGGAAGCAACCCACAGACTTCACGCTCCCTCAGAAGACTGTTTTGGGGCGGCTGTACCCCCACGCGCGTCCCTCTTTGGGCTTAGCGTGGGCGAGCAGGTCCAGCCGATCCCACCCCCGGGCTGGGGCCGCCAGGGGCGGGGCTAGACCCAAGCCCGGGCCGGGAAGAGGGGTGGGGCTGATGCTCGGGGACGTGACCCCCGGCCACATGGAGGCCGGCGTCCTCAGGCGCAATCCAGCTTGTCTCCTGGGAAGCAACCCACAGTCTTCACATCCCTTGGAAGACTGCATTGGGGCGAATGGACACCCACGCGCGGCCCTCTTTGGGCTTAGCATGGGCGAGCAGGTCCAGCCGATCCCACCCCCGGGCTGGGGCCGCCAGGGGCGTGGCTAGACCCAAGCCCTGGCCTGGAAGAGGGGCGGGGCTGACGCTTGGGGACGAGAGCCCCGGCCTCATGGCGGCCGGGGTCCCCAGGCGCAATCCAGCTTGTCTCCGGGGAGCAATCCACAGTCTTCACGCTCCCTCAGAAGACTGTTTCGGGGCGGCTGGACCCCCACGTGCGGCCCTCTTGGGCTTAGCGTGGGCGAGCAGGTCCAGCCGATCCCACCCCCGGGCTGGGGCCGTCAGGGGCGTGGCTAGACCCAAGCCTGGGTCTGGAAGAGGGCGGGGCTGATGCTCGGGCACGTGAGCCCCGGCCACATGGGGGCCAGGGTCCCCAGGCGCAATCCAGCTTGTCTCTTGGGAAGCAACCCACAGTCTTCACGCTCCCTCAGAAGACTGTTTTGGGGCAGCTGGACCCCCATGCGCGGCCCACTTTGGGCTTAGCGTGGGCGAGCAGGTCCAGCCGATCCCACCCCCGGGCTGGGGCCGCCAGGGGCGTGGCTAGACCCAAGCCCGGGACGGGAAGAGGGACGGGGAGAACGCTCTGGGACGTGAGCCCCGGGCACATGGCGGCCGGGGTCCCCAGGTGCATTCCAGCTTGTCTCCTGGGAAGCAACCCACAGTCTTCACGCTCCCTCAGAAGACTGTTTTGGGGCGGCTGGACCCCAACGTGCGGCCCACGTTGGGCTTAGTGTCGGCGAGCAGGTCCATCTGATCCCACCCCCGGGCTGGGGCCATCAGGGGCATGGCTAGACCCAAGCCCGGGCCGGGAAGAGGGGCAGGGCTGACGCTCGGGGACGTGAGCCCCGGCCACATGGAGGCCGGCGTCCTCAGGCGCAATCCAGCTTGTCTCTTGGGAAGCAACCCACAGTCTTCACGCTCCCTCAGAAGACTGTTTCGGGTGGGTGCACTCCCATGCGCGGCCCTCTTTGGGCTTAGCGTCGGCAAGCAGGTCCAGCCAATCCCACCCCCGGGCTGGGGCCGCCAGGGGCATGGCTAGACCCAAGCCCGGGCCTGGAAGAGGGGCGGGGCTGACGCTTGGGGACGTGAGCCCCGGCCACATGGCGGCCGGGGTCCCCAGGCGCAATCCAGCTTGTCTCCTGGGAAGCAACCCACAGTCTTCACGCTCCCTCAGAAGACTGTTTCGGGGCGGCTGGACCCCCGCGCGTTGCCCTCTTTGGGCTATGTGTCGAAGAGCAGGTCCAGCCGATCCCACCCCCGGGCTGGGGCCGCCAGGGGCGTGGCTAGACCCAAGCCCGGGTCTGGAAGAGGGCAGGGCTGATGCTCGGGGAAGTGAGCCCCAGCCACATGGCGGCCGGGGTCCCCAGGCGCAATCCAGCTTGTCTCTTGGGAAGCAACCCACAGTCTTCACGCTCGCTCAGAAGACTGTTTCAGGGCGGCTGGACCCCCACGTGCGGCCCTCTTGGGCTTAGCGTGGGCGAGCAGGTCCAGCCGATCCCACCCCCGGGCTGGGGCCGCCAGGGGCGGGGCTAGACGCAAGCCCGGGCCGGGAAGAGGGGCGGGGCTGATGCTCGGGGACGTGAGCCCCGGCCACATGGGGACCAGGATCCCCAGGCACAATCCAGCTTGTCTCCTGGGAAGCAACCCACAGTCTTCACGCTCCCTTGGAAGACTGCTTTGGGGCAGCTGGACCCCCACGCGCGGCCCTCTTTGGGGTAGCATCGGCCAGCAGGTCCAACCGATCCCACCCCCGGGCTGGGGCCGCCAGGGGCGTGGCTAGACCCAAGCCCGGGCCGGGAAGAGGGGCGGGGCTGACGCTCAGGGACCTGAGCCCCGTCTACATGGGTGTCAGGGTCCCCAGGCGCAATCCAGCTTGTCTCCTGGGAAGCAACCCACAGTCTTCACGCTCCCTCAGAAGACTGTTACAGGGTGGCTGGACCCCCACGCGCGGCCCTCTTTGGGCTTAGTGTCCGCAAGCAGGTCCAGCGGATCCCACCCCCGGGCTGGAGCCGCCAGGGGCGTGGCTAGACCCAAGCCCTGGCCGGGATGAGGGGCGGGGCTGACGTTTGGGGACGTGAGCCCCGGCCACATGGCGGCCGGGGTCCCCAGGCGCAATCCAGCTTGTCTCCTGGGAAGCAACCCACAGTCTTCACGCTCCCTCAGAAGACTGTTTTGGTGCGGCTGGACCCCCACGCGCGGCCCACTTTGGGCTTAGCGTGGGCGAGCAGGTCCAGCCGATCCCACCCCCGGGCTGGGGCCGCCAGGGGCGTGGCTAGACCCAAGCCCTGGGCGGGAAGAGGGGCGGAGCTGACGCTTGGGGACGTGAGCCCTGGCCACATGGCGGCCGGGGTCCCCAGGCGCAATCCAGCTTGTCTCCTGGGAAGCAACCCAGTCTTCACGCTCCCTCAGAAGACTGTTTCTGGGTGGCTGGACCCCCACGCGCGGCCCTCTTTGGGCTTAGCGTCGGCGAGCAGGTCCAGCCGATCCCACCCCCGGGCTGGGGCCGCCAGGGGCGTGGCTAGACCCAAGCCGGGCCGGGAAGAGGGGCGGGGCTGATGCTCAGGGACGTGAGCCCCGGCCACATGGCGGCCGGGGTCCCCAGGCGCAATCCAGCTTGTCTCCTGGGAAGCAACCCACAGTCTTCACGCTCCCTCGGAAGACGGTTTCGGGGCGCCTGGACCCCCGCGCGTTGCCCTCTTTGGGCTATGTGTCGGCGAGCAGGTCCAGCCGATCCCACCCCAGGGCTGGGGCCGCCAGGGGCGTGGCTAGACCCAAGCCCGGGCCGGGAAGAGGGGCGGGGCTGACGCTTAGGTACCTGAGCCCCGGCTACATGGGTGTCAGGGTCCCCAGGCGCAATCCAGCTTGTCTCTTGGGAAGCAACCCACAGTCTTCACGCTCGCTCAGAAGACTGTTTCGGGGCGGCTGGACCCCCACGTGCGGGCCTCTTTGGGCTTAGCGTGGGCGAGCAGGTCCAGCCGATCCCACCCCCGGGCTGGGGCCATCAGAGGCGTGGCTAGACCCAAGCCCTGGCCGGGAAGAGGGGCGGGGCTGATGCTCGGGGAAGTGAGCCCCGGCCACATGGCGGCCGGGGTCCCCAGGCGCATTCCAGCTTGTCTCCTGGGAAGCAACCCACAGTCTTCACGCTCCATTGGAAGACTGCTTTGGGGCGGCTGGACCCCCATGCGCGGCCCCTCTTTGGGCTTAGTGTCGGCCAGAGGGTCCAGCCGATCCCACCCCCGGCCTGGGGCCGCCAGGTGCGTGGCTAGAACCATGCCGGGGCCGGGAAGAGGGGCGGGGCTGACACTGGGGGACGTGAGCCCTGGCCACATGGCGGCCGGGGTCCCCAGGCGCAATCCAGCTTGTCTCCTGGGAAGCAACCCACAGTCTTCACGCTCCCTCAGAAGACTGTTTCGGGGCCGCTGGACCCCCACGTGCGGCCCTCTTTGGGCTTAGCGTCGGCGAGCAGGTCCAACCGATCCCACCCCCGGGCTGGGGCCGCCAGGGGCGTGGCTAGACCCAAGCACGGGCCGGGATAGAGGGCGGGGCTGACGCTCCGGGACGTGAGCCCCGGCCACATGGCAGCCGGGGTCCCCAGGCGCAATCCAGCTTGTCTCCTGGGAAGCAACCCACAGTCTTCACGCTCCCTCAGAAGACTGTTTGGGGCGGCTGGACCCCCACGCGCGTCCCTCTTTGGGCTTAGCGTGGGCGAGCAGGTCCAGCCGATCCCACCCCCGGGCTGGGGCCGCCAGGGGCGTGGCTAGACCCAAGCCCGGGCCGGGAAGAGGGGCGGGGCTGATGCTCGGGGACGTGAGCCCCGGCCACATGGAGGCCGGGTCCCCAGGCGCAATCCAGCTTGTCTCCTGGGAAGCAACCCACAGTCTTCACGCTCCCTTGGAAGACTGCATTGGGGCGACTGGACCCCCACGCGCGGCCCTCTTTGGGCTTAGCATGGGCGAGCAGGTCCAGCCGATCCCACCCCCGGGCTGGGGCCACCAGGGGCGTGGCTAGACCCAAGCCCTGGCCGGGAAGAGGGGCGGGGCTGACGCTTGGGGACGTGAGCCCCGGCCACATGGCGGCCGGGGTCCCCAGGCGCAATCCAGCTTGTCTCCTGGGAAGCAATCCACAGTCTTCACGCTCCCTCAGAAGACTGTTTCGGGGCGGCTGGACCCCCACGTGCGGCCCTCTTTGGGCTTAGCGTGGGCGAGCAGGTCCAGCCGATCCCACCCCCGGGCTGGGGCCGTCAGGGGCGTGGCTAGACCCAAGCCGGGTCTGGAAGAGGGCGGGGCTGATGCTCGGGCACGTGAGCCCCGGCCACATGGCGGCCAGGGTCCCCAGGCGCAATCCAGCTTGTCTCTTGGGAAGCAACCCACAGTCTTCACGCTCCCTCAGAAGACTGTTTTGGGGCAGCTGGACCCCCATGCGCGGCCCACTTTGGGCTTAGCGTGGGCGAGCAGGTCCAGCCGATCCCACCCCCGGGCTGGGGCCGCCAGGGGCGTGGCTAGACCCAAGCCCGGGCCGGGAAGAGGGGCGGGGCTGAACGCTCTGGGACGTGAGCCCCGGCCACATGGCGGCCGGGGTCCCCAGGTGCATTCCAGCTTGTCTCCTGGGAAGCAACCCACAGTCTTCACGCTCCCTCAGAAGACTGTTTTGGGGCGGCTGGACCCCAACGTGCGGCCCACGTTGGGCTTAGTGTCGGCGAGCAGGTCCAGCTGATCCCACCCCCGGGCTGGGGCCATCAGGGGCATGGCTAGACCCAAGCCCGGGCCGGGAAGAGGGGCAGGGCTGACGCTCGGGGACGTGAGCCCCGGCCACATGGAGGCCGGCGTCCTCAGGCGCAATCCAGCTTGTCTCCTGGGAAGCAACCCACAGTCTTCACGCTCCCTCAGAAGACTGTTTCGGGTGCGGTGCACTCCCATGCGCGGCCCTCTTTGGGCTTAGCGTCGGCAAGCAGGTCCAGCCAATCCCACCCCCGGGCTGGGGCCGCCAGGGGCATGGCTAGACCCAAGCCCGGGCCTGGAAGAGGGGCGGGGCTGACGCTTGGGGACGTGAGCCCCGGCCACATGGAGGCCGGGTCCTCAGGCGCAATCCAGCTTGTCTCCTGGGAAGCAACCCACAGTCTTCACGCTCCCTCAGAAGACTGTTTCGGGGCGGCTGGACCCCCGCGCGTTGCCCTCTTTGGGCTATGTGTCGAAGAGCAGGTCCAGCCGATCCCACCCCCGGGCTGGGGCCGCCAGGGGCGTGGCTAGACCCAAGCCCGGGTCTGGAAGAGGGGCGGGGCTGATGCTCGGGGAAGTGAGCCCCGGCCACATGGCGGCCGGGGTCCCCAGGCGCAATCCAGCTTGTCTCTTGGGAAGCAACCCACAGTCTTCACGCTCCCTCAGAAGACTGTTTCAGGGCGGCTGGACCCCCACGTGCGGCCCTCTTGGGCTTAGCGTGGGCGAGCAGGTCCAGCCGATCCCACCCCCGGGCTGGGGCCGCCAGGGGCGGGGCTAGACGCAAGCCCGGGCCGGGAAGAGGGGCGAGGCTGATGCTCGGGGACGTGAGCCCCGGCCACATGGGGACCAGGATCCCCAGGCACAATCCAGCTTGTCTCCTGGGAAGCAACCCACAGTCTTCACGCTCCCTTGGAAGACTGCTTTGGGGCAGCTGGACCCCCACGCGCGGCCCTCTTTGGGGTAGCATCGGCCAGCAGGTCCAACCGATCCCACCCCCGGGCTGGGGCCGCCAGGGGCGGGGCTAGACGCAAGCCCGGGCCGGGAAGAGGGGCGGGGCTGACGCTCAGGGACCTGAGCCCCGTCTACATGGGTGTCAGGGTCCCCAGGCGCAATCCAGCTTGTCTCCTGGGAAGCAACCCACAGTCTTCACGCTCCCTCAGAAGACTGTTACAGGGTGGCTGGACCCCCACGCGCGGCCCTCTTTGGGCTTAGTGTCCGCAAGCAGGTCCAGCGGATCCCACCCCCGGGCTGGAGCCGCCAGGGTCGTGGCTAGACCCAAGCCCTGGCCGGGATGAGGGGCGGGGCTGACGTTTGGGGACGTGAGCCCCGGCCACATGGCGGCCGGGGTCCCCAGGCGCAATCCAGCTTGTCTCCTGGGAAGCAACCCACAGTCTTCACGCTCCCTCAGAAGACTGTTTTGGTGCGGCTGGACCCCCACGCGCGGCCCTCTTTGGGCTTAGCGTGGGCGAGCAGGTCCAGCCGATCCCACCCCCGGGCTGGGGCCGCCAGGGGCGTGGCTAGACCCAAGCCCTGGGCGGGAAGAGGGGCGGAGCTGACGCTTGGGGACGTGAGCCCTGGCCACATGGCGGCCGGGGTCCCCAGGCGCAATCCAGCTTGTCTCCTGGGAAGCAACCCAGTCTTCACGCTCCCTCAGAAGACTGTTTCTGGGTGGCTGGACCCCCACGCGCGGCCCTCTTTGGGCTTAGCGTCGGCGAGCAGGTCCAGCCGATCCCACCCCCGGGCTGGGGCCGCCAGGGGCGTGGCTAGACCCAAGCCGGGCCGGGAAGAGGGGCGGGGCTGATGCTCAGGGACGTGAGCCCCGGCCACATGGCGGCCGGGGTCCCCAGGCGCAATCCAGCTTGTCTCCTGGGAAGCAACCCACAGTCTTCACGCTCCCTCGGAAGACGGTTACGGGGCGCCTGGACCCCCGCGCGTTGCCCTCTTTGGGCTATGTGTCGACGAGCAGGTCCAGCCGATTCCACCCCAGGGCTGGGGCCGTCAGGGGCGTGGCTAGACCCAAGCCCGGGCCGGGAAGAGGGGCGGGGCTGACGCTTAGGTACCTGAGCCCCGGCTACATGGGTGTCAGGGTCCCCAGGCGCAATCCAGCTTGTCTCTTGGGAAGCAACCCACAGTCTTCACGCTCGCTCAGAAGACTGTTTCGGGGCGGCTGGACCCCCACGTGCGGGCCTCTTTGGGCTTAGCGTGGGCGAGCAGGTCCAGCCGATCCCACCCCCGGGCTGGGGCCATCAGAGGCGTGGCTAGACCCAAGCCCGGGCCGGGAAGAGGGGCGGGGCTGATGCTCGGGGACGTGAGCCCCGGCCACATGGGGACCAGGGTCCCCAGGCGCAATCCAGCTTGTCTCCTGGGAAGCAACCCACAGTCTTCACGCTCCATTGGAAGACTGCTTTGGGGCGGCTGGACCCCCACGTGCGGCCCTCTTTGGGCTTAGCGTGGGCGAGCAGGTCCAGCCGATCCCACCCCCGGGCTGGGGCCGCCAGGGGCGTGGCTAGACCCAAGCCCGGGCCGGGAAGAGGGGCGGGGCTGATGCTCGGGGACGTGAGCCCCGGCCACATGGCGGCCGGGGTCCCCAGGCGCAATCCAGCTTGTCTCTTGGGAAGCAACCCACAGTCTTCACGCTCCCTCAGAAGACTGTTTTGTTGTGGCTGGACGCCACGCACGGCCCTCTTTGGGCTTAGCGTGGGCGAGCAGGTCCAGCCGATCCCACCCCCGGGCTGGGGCCGCCAGGGGCGTGGCTAGACCCAAGCCCTGGGCGGGAAGAGGGGCGGGGCTGACGCTCTGGTACATGAGCCCCGGCCACATGGCTGTCAGTGTCCCCAGGCGCAATCCAGCTTGTCTCCTGGGAAGCAACCCACAGTCTTCACGGTCCCTCAGAAGACTGTTACAGGGTGGCTGGACCCCCACGCGCGGCCCTCTTTGGGCTTAGTGTCCGCAAGCAGGTCCAGAGGATCCCACCCCCGGGCTGGAGCCGCCAGGGGCGTGGCTAGACCCAAGCCCTTGCCGGGAAGAGGGGCGGGGCTGACGTTTGGGGACGTGAGCCCCGGCCACATGGCGGCCGTCCTCAGGCGCAATCCAGCTTGTCTCCTGGGAAGCAACCCACAGTCTTCACGCTCCCTCAGAAGACTGTTTTGGTGCGGCTGGACCCCCACGCGCGGCCCTCTTTGGGCTTAGCGTGGGCGAGCAGGTCCAGCCGATCCCACCCCCGGGCTGGGGCCGCCAGGGGCGTGGCTAGACCCAAGCCCTGGGCGGGAAGAGGGGCGGAGCTGACGCTTGGGGACGTGAGCCCTGGCCACATGGCGGCCGGGGTCCCCAGGCGCAATCCAGCTTGTCTCCTGGGAAGCAACCCAGTCTTCACGCTCCCTCAGAAGACTGTTTCTGGGTGGCTGGACCCCCACGCGCGGCCCTCTTTGGGCTTAGCGTGGGCGAGCAGGTCCAGCCGATCCCACCCCCGGGCTGGGGCCGCCAGGGGCGTGGCTAGACCCAAGCCGGGCCGGGAAGAGGGGCGGGGCTGATGCTCAGGGACGTGAGCCCCGGCCACATGGCGGCCGGGGTCCCCAGGCGCATTCCAACTTGTCTCCTGGGAAGCAACCCACAGTCTTCACGCTCCCTTGGAAGACTTCTTTGGGGCGGCTGGACCCCCACGCATGGCCCTCTTTGGGCTTAGCATCGGCGAGCAGGTCCAGCCGATCCCACCCCCGGGCTGGGGCCGCCAGGGGCGTGGCTAGACCCAAGCCCGGGCCGGGAAGAGGGGCGGGGCTGACGCTTAGGTACCTGAGCCCCGGCTACATGGGTGTCAGGGTCCCCAGGCGCAATCCAGCTTGTCTCTTGGGAAGCAACCCACAGTCTTCACGCTCGCTCAGAAGACTGTTTCGGGGCGGCTGGACCCCCACGTGCGGGCCTCTTTGGGCTTAGCGTCGGCCAGCAGGTCCAGCCGATCCCACCCCCGGGCTGGGGCCATCAGAGGCGTGGCTAGACCCAAGCCCTGGCCGGGAAGAGGGGCGGGGCTGATGCTCGGGGACGTGACCCCCGGCCACATGGGGACCAGGGTCCCCAGGCGCAATCCAGCTTGTCTCCTGGGAAGCAACCCACAGTCTTCACGCTCCCTTGGAAGACTGCTTTGGGGCGGCTGGACCCCCACGCGCGGCCCTCTTTGGGCTTAGCGTGGGCGAGCAGGTCCAGCCGATCCCACCCCCGGGCTGGGGCCGCCAGGGGCGTGGCTAGACCCAAGCCCGTGCCGGGAAGAGGGGCGGGGCTGATGCTCGGGGACGTGAGCCCCGGCCACATGGCGGCCGGGGTCCCCAGGCGCAATCCAGCTTGTCTCTTGGGAAGCAACCCACAGTCTTCACGCTCCCTCAGAAGACTGTTTTGGTGTGGCTGGACGCCACGCACGGCCCTCTTTGGGCTTAGCGTGGGCGAGTAGGTCCAGCCGATCCCACCCCCGGGCTGGGGCCGCCAGGGGCGTGGCTAGACCCAAGCCCTGGCCGGGAAGAGGGGCGGGGCTGACGCTCGTGTACATGAGCCCCGGCCACATGGCTGTCAGTGTCCCCAGGCGCAATCCAGCTTGTCTCCTGGGAAGCAACCCACAGTCTTCACGGTCCCTCAGAAGACTGTTACAGGGTGGCTGGACCCCCACGCGCGGCCCTCTTTGGGCTTAGTGTCCGCAAGCAGGTCCAGCGGATCCCACCCCCGGGCTGGAGCCGCCAGGGGCGTGGCTAGACCCAAGCCCTGGCCGGGATGAGGGGCGGGGCTGACGTTTGGGGACGTGAGCCCCGGCCACATGGCGGCCGGGGTCCCCAGGCGCAATCCAGCTTGTCTCCTGGGAAGCAACCCACAGTCTTCACGCTCCCTCAGAAGACTGTTTTGGTGCGGCTGGACCCCCACGCGCGGCCCTCTTTGGGCTTAGCGTGGGCGAGCAGGTCCAGCCGATCCCACCCCCGGGCTGGGGCCACCAGGGGCGTGGCTAGACCCAAGCCCTGGGCGGGAAGAGGGGCGGAGCTGACGCTCGGGGACCTGAGCCCTGGCCACATGGCGGCCGGGGTCCCCAGGCGCAATCCAGCTTGTCTCCTGGGAAGCAACCCAGTCTTCACGCTCCCTCAGAAGACTGTTTCTGGGTGCCTGGACCCCCACGCGCGGCCCTCTTTGGGCTTAGCGTGGGCGAGCAGGTCCAGCCGATCCCACCCCCGGGCTGGGGCCGCCAGGGGCGTGGCTAGACCCAAGCCGGGCCGGGAAGAGGGGCGGGGCTGATGCTCGGGGACGTGAGCCCCGGCCACATGGCGGCCGGGGTCCCCAGGCGCAATCCAGCTTGTCTCCTGGGAAGCAACCCACAGTCTTCACGCTCCATTGGAAGACTGCTTTGGGGCGGCTGGACCCCCACGCGCGGCCCTCTTTGGGCTTAGTGTCGGCCAGCAGGTCCAGAGGATCCCACCCCCGGGCTGGGGCCGTCAGGGGCGTGGCTAGACCCAAGCCCGGGCCGGGAAGAGGGGCGGGGCTGACGCTCGGGGACGTGAGCCCTGGCCACATGGCGGCCGGGGTCCCCAGGCGCAATCCAGCTTGTCTCCTGGGAAGCAACCCACAGTCTTCACGCTCCCTCAGAAGACTGTTTCGGGGCGACTGGACCCCCATGTGCGGCCCTCTTTGGGCTTAGTGTCGGCGAGCAGGTCCAGCCGATCCCACCCCCGGGCTGGGGCCGCCAGGGGCGTGGCTAGACCCAAGCCCGGGCCGGGAAGAGGGGCGGGGCTGACGCTCGGGGACGTGAGCCCCGGCCACATGGCGGCCGGGGTCCCCAGGCGCAATCCAGCTTGTCTCCTGGGAAGCAACCCACAGTCTTCACGCTCCCTCAGAAGACTGTTACAGGGCGGCTGGACCCCCACGCGCGGCCCTCTTTGGGCTTAGCGTCGGCGAGCAGGTCCAGCGGATCCCACCCCCGGGCTGGGGCCGCCAGGGGCGTGGCTAGACCCAAGCCCGGGCCGGGAAGAGGGGTGGGGCTGATGCTCGGGGACGTGACCCCCGGCCACATGGAGGCCGGCGTCCTCAGGCGCAATCCAGCTTGTCTCCTGGGAAGCAACCCACAGTCTTCACGCTCCCTTGGAAGACTGCATTGGGGCGGCTGGACCCCACGCGCGGCCCTCTTTGGGCTTAGCATGGGCGAGCAGGTCCAGCCGATCCCACCCCCGGGCTGGGGCCGCCAGGGGCGTGGCTAGACCCAAGCCCTGGCCTGGAAGAGGGGCGGGGCTGACGCTTGGGGAAGTGAGCCCCGGCCACATGGCGGCCGGGGTCCCCAGGCGCAATCCAGCTTGTCTCCTGGGAAGCAACCCACACACTTCACGCTCCCTCAGAAGACTGTTTTGGTGCGGCTGGACCCCCACGCGCGGCACTCTTTGTGCTTAGCGTCGGCGAGCAGGTCCAGCCGATCCCACCCCCGGGCTGGGGCCGCCAGGGGCGTGGCTAGACCCAAGCCCGGGCGGGAAGAGGGGCGGGGCTGACGCTCGGGGACGTGAGCCCCGGCCACATGGCGGCCGGGGTCCCCAGGCGCAATCCAGCTTGTCTCCTGGGAAGCAACCCACAGTCTTCACGCTCCCTCAGAAGACTGTTTCTGGGTGGCTGGACCCCCACGCGCGGCCCTCTTTGGGCTTAGCGTGGGCGAGTAGGTCCAGCCGATCCCACCCCCGGGCTGGGGCCGCCAGGGGCGTGGCTAGACCCAAGCCCGGGCCGGGAAGAGGGGCGGGGCTGATGCTCGGGACGTGAGCCCCGGCCACATGGCGGCCGGGGTCCCCAGGCGCAATCCAGCTTGTCTCCTGGGAAGCAACCCACAGTCTTCACGCTCCCTCGGAAGACGGTTACGGGGAGCCTGGACCCCCGCGCGTTGCCCTCTTTGGGCTATGTGTCGACGAGCAGGTCCAGCCGATCCCACCCCCGGGCTGGGGCCGCCAGGGGCGTGGCTAGACCCAAGCCCGGGCCGGGAAGAGGGGCGGGGCTGACGCTTGGGGACGTGAGCCCCGGCCACATGGCGGCCGGGGTCCCCAGGCGCAATCCAGCTTGTCTCCTGGGAAGCAACCCACAGTCTTCACGCTCCCTCAGAAGACTGTTTTGGGGCGGCTGGACCCCCACGTGCGGGCCTCTTTGGGCTTAGCGTGGGCGAGCAGGTCCAGCCGATCCCACCCCCGGGCTGGGGCCGCCAGGGCGTGGCTAGACCCAAGCCCGGGCCGGGAAGAGGGGCGGGGCTGATGCTCGGGGACGTGAGCCCCGGCCACATGGGGACCAGGGTCCCCAGGCGCAATCCAGCTTGTCTCCTGGGAAGCAACCCACAGTCTTCACGCTCCCTTGGAAGACTGCTTTGGGGCGGCTGGACCCCCACGCGCGGCCCTCTTTGGGCTTAGCGTGGGCGAGCAGGTCCAGCCGATCCCACCCCCGGGCTGGGGCCGCCAGGGGCGTGGCTAGACCCAAGCCCGGGCCGGGAAGAGGGGCGGGGCTGATGCTCGGGGACGTGAGCCCCGGCCACATGGCGGCCGGGGTCCCCAGGCGCAATCCAGCTTGTCTCTTGGGAAGCAACCCACAGTCTTCACGCTCCCTCAGAAGACTGTTTTGTGGTGGCTGGACCCCACGCGCGGCCCTCTTTGGGCTTAGTGTTGAGAGCAGGTCCAGCCGATCCCACCCCCGGGCTGGGGCCGCCAGGGGCGTGGCTAGACCCAAGCCCGGGCCGGGAAGAGGGGCGGGGCTGACGCTCGGGGACGTGAGCCCCGGCCACATGGAGGCCGGGGTCCCCAGGCGCAATCCAGCTTGTCTCCTGGGAAGCAACCCACAGTCTTCACGCTCCCTCAGAAGACTGTTTCGGGGCGGCTGGACCCCACGCGCGTGCCCTCTTTGGGCTTAGTGTCGGCAGAGCAGGTCCAGCCGATCCCACCCCCGGGCTGGGGCCGCCAGGGGCGTGGCTAGACCCAAGCCCGGGTCTGGAAGAGGGCGGGGCTGATGCTCAGGGACGTGAGCCCCGGCCACATGGCGGCCGGGGTCCCCAGGCGCAATCCAGCTTGTCTCTTGGGAAGCAACCCACAGTCTTCACGCTCGCTCAGAAGACTGTTTCGGGGCGGCTGGACCCCCACGCGCGGCCCTCTTGGGCTTAGCGTGGGCGAGCAGGTCCAGCCGATCCCACCCCCGGGCTGGGGCCGCCAGGGGCGTGGCTAGACGCAAGCCCGGGCCGGGAAGAGGGGCGGGGCTGATGCTCGGGGACGTGAGCCCCGGCCACATGGGGCCAGGGTCCCCAGGCGCAATCCAGCTTGTCTCCTGGGAAGCAACCCACAGTCTTCACGCTCCCTCGGAAGACTGCTTTGGGGCAGCTGGACCCCCACGCGCGGCCCTCTTTGGGGTTAGCATCGGCGAGCAGGTCCAACCGATCCCACCCCCGGGCTGGGGCCGCCAGGGGCGTGGCTAGACCCAAGCCCGGGCCGGGAAGAGGGGCGGGGCTGATGCTCGGGGACGTGAGCCCCGGCCACATGGGTGTCAGGGTCCCCAGGCGCAATCCAGCTTGTCTCCTGGGAAGCAACCCACAGTCTTCACGCTCCCTCAGAAGACTGTTTCGGGGCGGCTGGACCCCCACGCGCGGCCCTCTTTGGGCTTAGTGTCCGCAAGCAGGTCCAGCGGATCCCACCCCCGGGCTGGGGCCGCCAGGGGCGTGGCTAGACCCAAGCCCGGGCCGGGAAGAGGGGCGGGGCTGACGTTTGGGGACGTGAGCCCCGGCCACATGGCGGCCGGGGTCCCCAGGCGCAATCCAGCTTGTCTCCTGGGAAGCAACCCACAGTCTTCACGCTCCCTCAGAAGACTGTTTTGGTGCGGCTGGACCCCCACGCGCGGCCCTCTTTGGGCTTAGCGTCGGCGAGCAGGTCCAGCCGATCCCACCCCCGGGCTGGGGCCGCCAGGGGCGTGGCTAGACCCAAGCCCGGGCCGGGAAGAGGGGCGGGGCTGATGCTCGGGGACGTGAGCCCCGGCCACATGGCGGCCGGGGTCCCCAGGCGCAATCCAGCTTGTCTCCTGGGAAGCAACCCACAGTCTTCACGCTCCCTTGGAAGACTGCTTTGGGGCGGCTGGACCCCCACGCTGGCCCTCTTTGGGCTTAGCATCGGCGAGCAGGTCCAGCCGATCCCACCCCCGGGCTGGGGCCGCCAGGGGCGTGGCTAGACCCAAGCCCGGGCCGGGAAGAGGGGCGGGGCTGACGCTCAGGGACGTGAGCCCCGGCCACATGGCGGCCAGGGTCCCCAGGCGCAATCCAGCTTGTCTCTTGGGAAGCAACCCACAGTCTTCACGCTCCCTCAGAAGACTGTTTCGGGGCGGCTGGACCCCCACGCGCGGCCCTCTTTGGGCTTAGCGTGGGCGAGCAGGTCCAGCCGATCCCACCCCCGGGCTGGGGCCGCCAGGGG
Source organism: Ochotona curzoniae (assembly GCF_017591425.1). Classification (NCBI taxonomy): domain Eukaryota; kingdom Metazoa; phylum Chordata; class Mammalia; order Lagomorpha; family Ochotonidae; genus Ochotona; species Ochotona curzoniae. The sequence continues at coordinate 223,344 of NW_024465116.1, read as the reverse complement.
CGTGGCTAGACCCAAGCCCTGGGCGGGAAGAGGGGCGGAGCTGACGCTCGGGGACGTGAGCCCCGGCCACATGGCGGCCAGGGTCCCCAGGCGCAATCCAGCTTGTCTCCTGGGAAGCAACCCACAGTCTTCACGCTCCCTCGGAAGACTGCTTTGGGGCGGCTGGACCCCCACGCGCGGCCCTCTTTGGGCTTAGTGTCGGCAAGCAGGTCCAGCCGATCCCACCCCCGGGCTGGGGCCGCCAGGGGCGTGGCTAGACCCAAGCCCGGGCCGGGAAGAGGGGCGGGGCTGATGCTCGGGGACGTGAGCCCCGGCCACATGGCGGCCGGGGTCCCCAGGCGCAATCCAGCTTGTCTCCTGGGAAGCAACCCACAGTCTTCACGCTCCCTCGGAAGACTGCTTTGGGGCGGCTGGACCCCCACGCGCGGCCCTCTTTGGGCTTAGCGTCGGCGAGCAGGTCCAGCCGATCCCACCCCCGGGCTGGGGCCGCCAGGGGCGTGGCTAGACCCAAGCCCTGGCCGGGAAGAGGGGCGGGGCTGACGCTCTTGTACATGAGCCCCGGCCACATGGCTGTCAGTGTCCCCAGGCGCAATCCAGCTTGTCTCCTGTGAAGCAACCCACAGTCTTCACGGTCCCTCGGAAGACTGTTTCGGGGTGGCTGGACCCCCACGCGCGGCCCTCTTTGGGCTTTGCGTCCGCAAGCAGGTCCAGCGGATCCCACCCCCGGGCTGGGGCCGCCAGGGGCGTGGCTAGACCCAAGCCCTGGCCGGGATGAGGGGCGGGGCTGACGCTCGGGGACGTGAGCCCCGGCCACATGGCGGCCGGGGTCCCCAGGCGCAATCCAGCTTGTCTCCTGGGAAGCAACCCACAGTCTTCACGCTCCCTCGGAAGACTGTTTTGGTGCGGCTGGACCCCCACGCGCGGCCCTCTTTGGGCTTAGCGTGGGCGAGCAGGTCCAGCGGATCCCACCCCCGGGCTGGGGCCGCCAGGGGCGTGGCTAGACCCAAGCCCTGGGCGGGAAGAGGGGCGGAGCTGACGCTCGGGGACGTGAGCCCTGGCCACATGGCGGCCGGGGTCCCCAGGCGCAATCCAGCTTGTCTCCTGGGAAGCAACCCAGTCTTCACGCTCCCTCGGAAGACTGTTTCTGGGTGGCTGGACCCCCACGCGCGGCCCTCTTTGGGCTTAGTGTCGGCAAGCATGTACAGCCGATCCCACCCCCGGGCTGGGGCCGCCAGGGGCGTGGCTAGACCCAAGCACGGGTCTGGAACAGGGCGGGGCTGATGCTCGGGGACGTGAGCCCCGGCCGCATGGAGGCCGGCGTCCTCAGGCGCAATCCAGCTTGTCTCCTTGGAAGCAACCCACAGTCTTCACGCTCCCTCGGAAGACAGTTTCATGGAGGCTGGACCCCCACGCGCGGCCCTCTTTGGGCTTAGTGTGGGCGAGCAGGTCCAGCCGATCCCACCCCCGGGCTGGGGCCGCCAGGGGCGTGGCTAGACCCAAGCCCGGGCCGGGAAGAGGGGCGGGGCTGATGCTCGGGGACGTGAGCCCCGGCCACATGGCGGCCGGGGTCCCCAGGTGCATTCCAGCTTGTCTCCTTGGAAGCAACCCACAGTCTTCACGCTCCCTCGGAAGACGGTTACGGGGCGCCTGGACCCCCGCGCGTTGCCCTCTTTGGGCTTAGCGTGGGCGAGCAGGTCCAGCCGATCCCAACCCCGGGCTGGGGCCGCCAGGGGCGTGGCTAGACCCAAGCCCGGGCCGGGAAGAGGGGCGGGGCTGATGCTCGGGGACGTGAGCCCCGGCTACATGGGTGTCAGGGTCCCCAGGCGCAATCCAGCTTGTCTCCTGGGAAGCAACCCACCGTCTTCACGCTCCCTCAGAAGACTGTTTTGGGGCAGCTGGACCCCCACGCGCGGCCCTCTTTGGGCTTAGTGTTGGCGAGCAGGTCCATCTGATCCCATCCCCGGGCTGGGGCCACCAGGGGCGTGGCTAGACCCAAGCCCGGGCCGGGAAGAGGGGCGGGGCTGACTTTTGGGGACGTGAGCGCCGGCCACATGGCGGCCGGGGTCCCCAGGCGCAATCCAGCTTGTCTCCTGGGAAGCAACCCACAGTCTTCACGCTCCCTCAGAAGACTGTTTTGGGGCGGCTGTACCCCCACGCGCAGCCCAATTTGGGCTTAGTGTGAGCGAGCAGGTCCATCTGATCCCACCCCCGGGCTGGGGCCGCCAGGGGCGTGGCTAGACCCAAGCCCGGGCCGGGAAGAGGGGTGGGGCTGATGCTCGGGGACGTGAGCCCCGGCCACATGGCGGCCGGGGTCCCCAGGTGCATTCCAGCTTGTCTCCTGGGAAGCAACCCACAGTCTTCACGCTCCCTCGGAAGACAGTTTCATGGCGGCTGGACCCCCACGTGCGGCCCTCTTTGGGCTTAGCGTCGGCCAGCAGGTCCAGCCGATCCCACCCCCGGGCTGGGGCCGCCAGGGGCGTGGCTAGACCCAAGCCCGGGCCGGGAAGAGGGGCGGGGCTGATGCTCGGGGACGTGAGCCCCGGCCACATGGGTGTCAGGGTCCCCAGGCGCAATCCAGCTTGTCTCCTGGGAAGCAACCCACAGTCTTCACGCTCCCTTGGAAGACTTCTTTGGGGCGGCTGGACCCCCACGCACGGCCCTCTTTGGGCTTAGCGTGGGCGAGCAGGTCCAGCCGATCCCACCCCCGGGCTGGGGCTGTCAGGGGCGTGGCTAGACCCAAGCCCGGGCCGGGAAGAGGGGCGGGGCTGACGCTCGGGGACGTGAGCCCCGGCCACATGGCGGCCGGGGTCCCCAGGCGCAATCCAGCTTGTCTCCTGGGAAGCAACCCACAGTCTTCACGCTCCCTCGGAAGACTGTTACGGGGCGCCTGGACCCCCGCGCGTTGCCCTCTTTGGGCTATGTGTCGACGAGCAGGTCCAGCCGATTCCACCCCCGGGCTGGGGCCGTCAGGGGCGTGGCTAGACCCAAGCCCGGGCCTGGAAGAGGGCCGGGGCTGACGCTTGGGGATGTGAGCCCCGGCCACATGGCGGCCGGGGTCCCCAGGCGCAATCCAGCTTGTCTCCTGGGAAGCAACCCACAGTCTTCACGCTCCCTCAGAAGACTGTTTCGGGGCGGCTGGACTCCCACGCTCTTCCCACTTTGGGCTTAGCGTCGGCCAGCAGGTACAGCCTATCCCACCCCCGGGCTGGGGCGGCAAGGGGCGTGGCAAGACCCAAGCCCGGGACTGGAAGAGGGGCGGGGCTGATGCTCTTGGACGTGAGCCCCGGCCACATGGCGACCAGGGTCCCCAGGCGCAATCCAGCTTTTCTCCTGGGAAGCAACCCACAGTCTTCACGCTCCCTCGGAAGACTGTTTCGGGGCAGCTGGACCCCCGCGCGCGGCACTCTTTGGGCTTAGCGCCGGCCAGCATGTACAGCTGATCCCACCCCCGGGCTGGGGCCGCAAGGGGCGTGGCTAGACCCAAGCCCGGGCCGGGAAGAGGGGCGGGGCTGACGCTCGGGCAAGTGAGCCCCGGCCACATGGGGGCCGGGGTCCCCAGGCGCAATCCAGCTTGTCTCCTTGGAAGCAACCCACAGTCTTCACGCTCCCTCGGAAGACAGTTTCATGGAGGCTGGACCCCCACGCGCGGCCCTCTTTGGGCTTAGTGTGGGCGAGCAGGTCCAGCCGATCCCACCCCCGGGCTGGGGCAGCCAGGGGCGTGGCTAGACCCAAGCCCGGGCCGGGAAGAGGGGCGGGGCTGATGCTCGGGGACGTGAGCCCCGGCCACATGGCGGCCGGGGTCCCCAGGTGCATTCCAGCTTGTCTCCTGGGAAGCAACCCACAGTCTTCACGCTCCCTCGGAAGACGGTTACGGGGCGCCTGGACCCCCGCGCGTTGCCCTCTTTGGGCTTAGCGTGGGCGAGCAGGTCCAGCCGATCCCACCCCCGGGCTGGGGCCGCCAGGGGCGTGGCTAGACCCAAGCCCAGGCCGGGAAGAGGGGCGGGGCTGACGCTCGGGGACGTGAGCCCCGGCCACATGGGGACCAGGATCCCGAGGCGCAATCCAGCTTGTCTCCTGGGAAGCAACCCACAGTCTTCACGCTCCCTTGGAAGACTGCTTTGGGGCGGCTGGACCCCCACGCGCGGCCCTCTTTGGGGTAGCATCGGCCAGCAGGTCCAACCGATCCCACCCTGGGCTGGGGCCGCCAGGGGCGTGGCTAGACCCAAGCCCGGGCCGGGAAGAGGGGCGGGGCTGATGCTCGGGGACGTGAGCCCCGGCTACATGGGTGTCAGGGTCCCCAGGCGCAATCCAGCTTGTCTCCTGGGAAGCAACCCACCGTCTTCACGCTCCCTCAGAAGACTGTTTTGGGGCAGCTGGACCCCCACGCGCGGCCCTCTTTGGGCTTAGTGTTGGCGAGCAGGTCCATCTGATCCCATCCCCGGGCTGGGGCCACCAGGGGCGTGGCTAGACCCAAGCCCGGGCCGGGAAGAGGGGCGGGGCTGACTTTTGGGGACGTGAGCGCCGGCCACATGGCGGCCGGGGTCCCCAGGCGCAATCCAGCTTGTCTCCTGGGAAGCATCCCACAGTCTTCACGCTCCCTCAGAAGACTGTTTTGGGGCGGCTGTACCCCCACGCGCAGCCCAATTTGGGCTTAGTGTGAGCGAGCAGGTCCATCTGATCCCACCCCCGGGCTGGGGCCGCCAGGGGCGTGGCTAGACCCAAGCCCGGGCCGGGAAGAGGGGTGGGGCTGATGCTCGGGGACGTGAGCCCCGGCCACATGGCGGCCGGGGTCCCCAGGTGCATTCCAGCTTGTCTCCTGGGAAGCAACCCACAGTCTTCACGCTCCCTCGGAAGACAGTTTCATGGCGGCTGGACCCCCACGTGCGGCCCTCTTTGGGCTTAGCGTCGGCCAGCAGGTCCAGCCGATCCCACCCCCGGGCTGGGGCCGCCAGGGGCGTGGCTAGACCCAAGCCCGGGCCGGGAAGAGGGGCGGGGCTGATGCTCGGGGACGTGAGCCCCGGCCACATGGGTGTCAGGGTCCCCAGGCGCAATCCAGCTTGTCTCCTGGGAAGCAACCCACAGTCTTCACGCTCCCTTGGAAGACTTCTTTGGGGCGGCTGGACCCCCACGCACGGCCCTCTTTGGGCTTAGCGTGGGCGAGCAGGTCCAGCCGATCCCACCCCCGGGCTGGGGCTGTCAGGGGCGTGGCTAGACCCAAGCCCGGGCCGGGAAGAGGGGCGGGGCTGACGCTCGGGGACGTGAGCCCCGGCCACATGGCGGCCGGGGTCCCCAGGCGCAATCCAGCTTGTCTCCTGGGAAGCAACCCACAGTCTTCACGCTCCCTCGGAAGACTGTTACGGGGCGCCTGGACCCCCACGCGTTGCCCTCTTTGGGCTATGTGTCGACGAGCAGGTCCAGCCGATTCCACCCCCGGGCTGGGGCCGTCAGGGGCGTGGCTAGACCCAAGCCCGGGCCGGGAAGAGGGGCGGGGCTGATGCTCTTGGACGTGAGCCCCCGGCCACATGGCGGCCAGAGTCCCCAGGCGCAATCCAGCTTGTCTCCTGGGAAGCAACCCACAGTCTTCACGCTCCCTCAGAAGACTGGTTCGGGGCGGCTGGACCCCCTTGTGCGGCCATCTTTGGGCTTAGCGTCGGCCAGCAGGTCCAGCGGATCCCACCCCCGGGCCTGGGCCGCCAGGGGCGTGGCTAGACCCAAGCCCGGGCCGGGAAGAGGGGCGGGGCTAATGCTCGGGGACGTGAGCCCCGGCCACATGGCGGCCGGGGTCCCCAGGCGCAATCTAGCTTTTCTCCTGGGAAGCAACCCACAGTCTTCACGCTCCCTCGGAAGACTGTTTCGGGGCAGCTGGACCCCCGCGCGCGGCACTCTTTGGGCTTAGCGCCGGCCAGCATGTACAGCTGATCCCACCCCCGGGCTGGGGCCGCAAGGGGCGTGGCTAGACCCAAGCCCGGGCCGGGAAGAGGGGCGGGGCTGACGCTCGGGCAAGTGAGCCCCGGCCACATGGGGGCCGGGGTCCCCAGGCGCAATCCAGCTTGTCTCCTTGGAAGCAACCCACAGTCTTCACGCTCCCTCGGAAGACAGTTTCATGGAGGCTGGACCCCCACGCGCGGCCCTCTTTGGGCTTAGTGTGGGCGAGCAGGTCCAGCCGATCCCACCCCCGGGCTGGGGCAGCCAGGGGCGTGGCTAGACCCAAGCCCGGGCCGGGAAGAGGGGCGGGGCTGATGCTCGGGGACGTGAGCCCCGGCCACATGGCGGCCGGGGTCCCCAGGTGCATTCCAGCTTGTCTCCTGGGAAGCAACCCACAGTCTTCACGCTCCCTCGGAAGACGGTTACGGGGCGCCTGGACCCCCGCGCGTTGCCCTCTTTGGGCTTAGCGTGGGCGAGCAGGTCCAGCCGATCCCACCCCCGGGCTGGGGCCGCCAGGGGCGTGGCTAGACCCAAGCCCAGGCCGGGAAGAGGGGCGGGGCTGACGCTCGGGGACGTGAGCCCCGGCCACATGGGGACCAGGATCCCGAGGCACAATCCAGCTTGTCTCCTGGGAAGCAACCCACAGTCTTCACGCTCCCTTGGAAGACTGCTTTGGGGCGGCTGGACCCCCACGCGCGGCCCTCTTTGGGGTAGCATCGGCCAGCAGGTCCAACCGATCCCACCCTGGGCTGGGGCCGCCAGGGGCGTGGCTAGACCCAAGCCCGGGCCGGGAAGAGGGGCGGGGCTGATGCTCGGGGACGTGAGCCCCGGCTACATGGGTGTCAGGGTCCCCAGGCGCAATCCAGCTTGTCTCCTGGGAAGCAACCCACCGTCTTCACACTCCCTCAGAAGACTGTTTTGGGGCAGCTGGACCCCCACGCGCGGCCCTCTTTGGGCTTAGTGTTGGCGAGCAGGTCCATCTGATCCCATCCCCGGGCTGGGGCCACCAGGGGCGTGGCTAGACCCAAGCCCAGGCCGGGAAGAGGGGCGGGGCTGACTTTTGGGGACGTGAGCGCCGGCCACATGGCGGCCGGGGTCCCCAGGCGCAATCCAGCTTGTCTCCTGGGAAGCATCCCACAGTCTTCACGCTCCCTCAGAAGACTGTTTTGGGGCGGCTGTACCCCCACGCGCAGCCCAATTTGGGCTTAGTGTGAGCGAGCAGGTCCATCTGATCCCACCCCCGGGCTGGGGCCGCCAGGGGCGTGGCTAGACCCAAGCCCGGGCCGGGAAGAGGGGTGGGGCTGATGCTCGGGGACGTGAGCCCCGGCCACATGGCGGCCGGGGTCCCCAGGTGCATTCCAGCTTGTCTCCTGGGAAGCAACCCACAGTCTTCACGCTCCCTCGGAAGACAGTTTCATGGCGGCTGGACCCCCACGTGCGGCCCTCTTTGGGCTTAGCGTGGGCGAGCAGGTCCAGCCGATCCCACCCCCGGGCTGGGGCCGCCAGGGGCGTGGCTAGACCCAAGCCCGGGCCGGAAAGAGGGGCGGGGCTGATGCTCGGGGACGTGAGCCCCGGCCACATGGGTGTCAGGGTCCCCAGGCGCAATCCAGCTTGTCTCCTGGGAAGCAACCCACAGTCTTCACGCTCCCTTGGAAGACTTCTTTGGGGCGGCTGGACCCCCACGCACGGCCCTCTTTGGGCTTAGCGTGGGCGAGCAGGTCCAGCCGATCCCACCCCCGGGCTGGGGCTGTCAGGGGCGTGGCTAGACCCAAGCCCGGGCCGGGAAGAGGGGCGGGGCTGACGCTCGGGGACGTGAGCCCCGGCCACATGGCGGCCGGGGTCCCCAGGCGCAATCCAGCTTGTCTCCTGGGAAGCAACCCACAGTCTTCACGCTCCCTCGGAAGACTGTTACGGGGCGCCTGGACCCCCGCGCGTTGCCCTCTTTGGGCTATGTGTCGACGAGCACGTCCAGCCGATTCCACCCCGGGCTGGGGCCGTCAGGGGCGTGGCTAGACCCAAGCCCGGGCCTGGAAGAGGGCCGGGGCTGACGCTTGGGGATGTGAGCCCCGGCCACATGGCGGCCGGGGTCCCCAGGCGCAATCCAGCTTGTCTCCTGGGAAGCAACCCACAGTCTTCACGCTCCCTCAGAAGACTGTTTCGGGGCGGCTGGACTCCCACGCTCTTCCCACTTTGGGCTTAGCGTCGGCCAGCACGTACAGCCTATCCCACCCCCGGGCTGGGGCGGCAAGGGGCGTGGCAAGACCCAAGCCCGGGACTGGAAGAGGGGCGGGGCTGATGCTCTTGGACGTGAGCCCCGGCCACATGGCGACCAGGGTCCCCAGGCGCAATCCAGCTTTTCTCCTGGGAAGCAACCCACAGTCTTCACGCTCCCTCAGAAGACTGTTTCGGGGCGGCTGGACCCCGGCGTGCGCGGCCCTCTTTGGGCTCTGCGTCGGCCAGCCTGTACAGCTGATCCCACCCCCGGGCTGGGGCCGCCAGGGGCGTGGCTAGACCCAAGCCCGGGCCGGGAAGAGGGGCGGGGCTGACGCTCGGGGACGTGAGCCCTGGCCACATGGGGACGGGGTCCCCAGGCGCTATCCAGCTTGTCTCCTGGGAAGCAACCCACAGTCTTCACGCTCCCTCGGAAGACAGTTTCGGGGCGGCTGGACCCCCACGCGCGGCCCTCTTTGGGCTTAGCGTGGGCCAGCAGGTCCAGCCGATCCCACCCCCGGGCTGGGGCTGTCAGGGGCGTGGCTAGACCCAAGCCCGGGCCGGGAAGAGGGGCGGGGCTGACGCTCGGGGACGTGAGCCCCGGCCACATGGCGGCCAGGGTCCCCAGGCGCAATCCAGCTTGTCTCCTGGGAAGCAACCCACAGTCTTCACGCTCCCTCGGAAGACTGTTACGGGGCGCCTGGACCCCCGCGCGTTGCCCTCTTTGGGCTATGTGTCGACGAGCAGGTCCAGCCGATTCCACCCCCGGGCTGGGGCCGTCAGGGGCGTGGCTAGACCCAAGCCCGGGCCTGGAAGAGGGGCGGGGCTGACGCTTGGGGATGTGAGCCCCGGCCACATGGCGGCCGGGGTCCCCAGGCGCAATCCAGCTTGTCTCCTGGGAAGCAACCCACAGTCTTCACGCTCCCTCAGAAGACTGTTTCGGGGCGGCTGGACTCCCACGCTCTTCCCACTTTGGGCTTAGCGTCGGCCAGCAGGTACAGCCTATCCCACCCCGGGCTAGGGGCGGCAAGGGGCGTGGCAAGACCCAAGCCCGGGACTGGAAGAGGGGCGGGGCTGATGCTCTTGGGACGTGAGCCCCGGCCACATGGCGACCAGGGTCCCCAGGCGCAATCCAGCTTTTCTCCTGGGAAGCAACCCACAGTCTTCACGCTCCCTCGGAAGACTGTTTCGGGGCGGCTGGACCCCGCGTGCGCGGCCCTCTTTGGGCTCTAGCGTCGGCCAGCATGTACAGCTGATCCCACCCCCGGGCTGGGGCCGCCAGGGGCGTGGCTAGACCCAAGCCCGGGCCGGGGCTGACGCTCGGGGACGTGAGCCCTGGCCACATGGGGCCGGGGTCCCCAGGCGCAATCCAGCTTGTCTCCTGGGAAGCAACCCACAGTCTTCACGCTCCCTCGGAAAGACAGTTTCGGGGCGGCTGGACCCCACGCGCGGCCCTCTTTGGGCTTAGCTTGGGCCAGCAGGTCCAGCCGATCCCACCCCCGGGCTGGGGCCGCCAGGGGTGTGGCTAGACTCAACCCCGGCCGGGAAGAGGGGCGGGACTGACGCTCGGGGACGTGAGCCCCGGCCACATGGCGGACCGGGGTCCCAGGCACAATCCAGCTTGTCTCCTGGGAAGCAACCCACAGTCTTCACGCTCCCTCGGAAGACTGTTTCGGGGCGGCTGGACCCCCACGCGCGGCCCTCTTTGGGCTTAGCATGGGCGAGCAGGTCCAGCCGATCCCACCCCGGGCTGGGGCCGCCAGGGGCGTGGCTAGACCCAAGCCCGGGCCGGGAAGAGGGGCGGGGCTGATGCTCGGGGACGTGAGCCCCGGCTACATAGGTGTCAGGGTCCCCAGGCGCAATCCAGCTTGTCTCCTGGGAAGCAACCCACAGTCTTCACGCTCCCTCAGAAGACTGTTTTGGGGCAGCTGGACCCCCACGCGCGGCCCTCTTTGGGCTTAGTGTCGGCGAGCAGGTCCATCTGATCCCACCCTGGGCTGGGGCCGCCAGGGGCGTGGCTAGACCCAAGCCCGGGCCGGGAAGAGGGGCGGGGCTGACTTTTGGGGACGTGAGCGCCGGCCACATGGCAGGCCGGGGTCCCCAGGCGCAATCCAGCTTGTCTCCTGGGAAGCAACCCACAGTCTTCACGCTCCCTCGGAAGACAGTTTCGGGGCGGCTGGACCCCCACGCGCGGCCCTCTTTGGGCTTAGCGTGGGCGAGCAGGTCGAGCGGATCCCACCCCCGGGCTGGGGCCGCCAGGGGCGTGGCTAGACCCAAGCCCGGGCCGGGAAGTGGGGCGGGGCTGATGCTCGGGGACGTGAGCCCCGGCCACATGGGGTCGGGGTCCCCAGGCGCAATCCAGCTTGTCTCCTGGGAAGCAACCCACAGTCTTCACGCTCCCTCGGAAGACTGTTTTGGGGCGGCTGGACCCCCACGCGCGGCCCTCTTTGGGCTTAGCGTGGGCGAGCAGGTCCAGCCGATCCCACCCCCGGGCTGGGGCTGCAGGGGCGTGGCTAGACCCAAGCCCGGGCCGGGAAGAGGGGCGGGGCTGACGCTCGGGGACGTGAGCCCCGGCCACATGGCGGCCGGGGTCCCCAGGCGCAATCCAGCTTGTCTCCTGGGAAGCAACCCACAGTCTTCACGCTCCCTCGGAAGACTGTTTGGGTGCGGCTGGACCCCCACGCGCGGCCCTCTTTGGGCTTAGTGTCGACGAGCAGGTCCAGCCGATCCCACCCCCGGGCTGGGGCCGTCAGGGGCGTGGCTAGACCCAAGCCCGGGCCGGGAAGAGGGGCGGGGCTGACGCTTGGGGACGTGAGCCCCGGCCACATGGCGGCCGGGGTCCCCAGGCGCAATCCAGCTTGTCTCCTGGGAAGCAACCCACAGTCTTCACGCTCCCTCAGAAGACTGTTTCGGGGCGGCTGGACCCCACGCTGCGGCCCACTTTGGGCTTAGCGTCGGCCAGCAGGTCCAGAGGATCCCACCCCCGGGCTGGGGCCGCCAGGGGCATGGCTAGACCCAAGCCCGGGCCGGGAAGAGGGGCGGGGCTGATGCTCTTGGACGTGAGCCCCGCCCACATGGCGGCCGGGGTCCCCAGGCGCATCCAGCTTGTCTCCTGGGAAGCAACCCACAGTCTTCTAGCTCCCTCGGAAGACTGTTTCGGGGCGGCTGGACCCCGCGCGCGGCCCTCTTTGGGCTCTAGCGTCGGCCAGCAGGTACAGCTGATCCCACCCCCGGGCTGGGGCCGCCAGGGGCGTGGCTAGACCCAAGCCCGGGCCGGGAAGAGGGGCGGGGCTGATGCTCGGGGACGTGAGCCCCGGCCACATGGGGGCCGGGGTCCCCAGGCGCAATCCAGCTTGTCTCCTGGGAAGCAACCCACAGTCTTCACGCTCCCTCGGAAGACTGTTTTGGGGCGGCTGGACCCCCACGCGCGGCCCTCTTTGGGCTTAGCGTGGGCGAGCAGGTCCAGCCGATCCCACCCCCGGGCTGGGGCCGCCAGGGGCGTGGCTAGACCCAAGCCCGGGCCGGGAAGAGGGGCGGGGCTGACGCTCGGGGACGTGAGCCCCGGCCACATGGCGGCCGGGGTCCCCAGGCGCAATCCAGCTTGTCTCCTGGGAAGCAACCCACAGTCTTCACGCTCCCTCGGAAGACTGTTTCGGGGCGGCTGGACCCCGCGCGCGGCCCTCTTTGGGCTTAGCTGTGGGCGAGCAGGTCCAGCCGATCCCACCCCCGGGCTGGGGCCGCCAGGGGCGTGGCTAGACCCAAGCCCGGGCCTGGAAGAGGGCGGGGCTGACGCTCGGGGATGTGAGCCCCGGCCACATGGCGGCCGGGGTCCCCAGGCGCAATCCAGCTTGTCTCCTGGGAAGCAACCCACAATCTTCACGCTCCCTCAGAAGACTGTTTCGGGGCGGCTGGACCCCACGCTGCGGCCCTCTTTGGGCTTAGCGTCGGCCAGCACGTCCAGCCGATCCCACCCCCGGGCTGGGGCCGCCAGGGGCGTGGCTAGACCCAAGCCCGGGCCGGAAGAGGGGCGGGGCTGATGCTCTGGGACGTGAGCCCCGGCCACATGGCGGCCAGGGTCCCCAGGCGCAATCCAGCTTGTCTCCTGGGAAGCAACCCACAGTCTTCACGCTCCCTCGGAAGACTGTTTCGGGGCGGCTGGACCCCCGCGTGCGCGGCCCTCTTTGGGCTTAGCGTCGGCCAGCAGGTCCAGCTGATCCCACCCCCGGGCTGGGGCCGCCAGGGGCGTGGCTAGACCCAAGCCCGGGCCGGGAAGAGGGGCGGGGCTGACGCTCGGGGACGTGAGCCCGGCCACATGGGGCCGGGGTCCCCAGGCGCAATCCAGCTTGTCTCCTGGGAAGCAACCCACAGTCTTCACGCTCCCTCGGAAGACTGTTTCGGGGTGGCTGGACCCCACGCGCGGCCCTCTTTGGGCTTAGCTGGGCCAGCAGGTCCAGCCGATCCCACCCCCGGGTTGGGGCCGCCAGGGGCATGGATAGACCCAAGCCCGGGCCGGGAAGAGGGGCGGGGCTGATGCTCGGGGACGTGAGCCCCCGGCCACATGGCGGCCAGGGTCCCCAGGCGCAATCCAGCTTGTCTCCTGGGAAGCAACCCACAGTCTTCACGCTCCCTCGGAAGACTGTTTCGGGGCGGCTGGACCCCCACGCGCGGCCCTCTTTGGGCTTAGCGTGGGCGAGCAGGTCCAGCCGATCCCACCCCCGGGCTGGGGCCGCCAGGGGCGTGGCTAGACCCAAGCCCGGGCCGGGAAGAGGGGCGGGGCTGATGCTCGGGGACGTGAGCCCCGGCCACATGGCGGCCAGGGTCCCCAGGCGCAATCCAGCTTGTCTCCTGGGAAGCAACCCACAGTCTTCACGCTCCCTCGGAAGACTGTTTCGGGGCGGCTGGACCCCACGCGCGGCCCTCTTTGGGCTTAGCTGGGCCAGCAGGTACAGCCGATCCCACCCCCGGGCTGGGGCCGCAAGGGGCGTGGCTAGACCCAAGCCCGGGCCGGGAAGAGGGGCGGGGCTGACGCTCGGGGACAGTGAGCCCCGGCCACATGGGGGCCGGGGTCCCCAGGCGCAATCCAGCTTGTCTCCTGGGAAGCAACCCACAGTCTTCACGCTCCCTCGAAAGACTGTTTCGGGACGGCTGGACTCCCATGCGCGGCCCTCTTTGGGCTTAGCGTCGGCCAGCAGGTCCAGCCGATCCCACCCCGGGCTGGGGCCGCCAGGGGCGTGGCTAGACCCAAGCCCGGGCCGGGAAGAGGGGCGGGGCTGATGCTCGGGGACGTGAGCCCCGGCCACATGGGGGCCAGGGTCCCCAGGCGCAATCCAGCTTGTCTCCTGGGAAGCAACCCACAGTCTTCACGCTCCCTCGGAAGACTGTTTCATGGCGGCTGGACCCCCATGCGAGGCCCTCTTTGGGCTTAGCGTCGGCCAGCAGGTCCATCTGATCCCACCCCCGGGCTGGGGCCGCCAGGGGCGTGGCTAGACCCAAGCCCGGGCCGGGAAGAGGGGCGGGGCTGATGCTGGGGGACGTGAGCCCGGCCACATGGCGGCCGGGTTCCCCAGGCGCAATCCAGCTTGTCTCCTGGGAAGCAACCCACAGTCTTCACGCTCCCTCAGAAGACTGTTTCGGGGCGGCTGGACTCCCACGCACGGCCCTCTTTGGGCTTAGCATGGGCGAGCAGGTACAGCCGATCCCACCCCCGGGCTGGGGCCGCCAGGGGCATGGCTAGACCCAAGCCTGGAGGGGAAGAGGGGCGGGGCTGATGCTCGGGGACATGATCCCGGCCACATGGCGGCCGGGGTCCCCAGGCGCAATCCAGCTTGTCTCCTGGAAAGCAACCCACAGTCTTCACGCTCCCTCAGAAGACTGTTTTGGGGCGGGAAGAGGGGCGGGGCTGACGCTCTGGACGTGAGCCCCGGCAGCATGGCGGACGGGGTCTCACGCATAATCCAGCTTGATTCCTGGGAAGCAACCCACAGTCTTCACGCTCCCTCAGAAGACTGTTTCGGGGCGGGTGGACCCCCACGCGCGGCCCTCTTTGGGCTTAGCGTCGGCCAGCAGGTCCAGCCGATCCCACCCCCGGGCTGGGGCCGCCAGGGGCGTGACTAGACCCAAGCCCGGGCCGGGAAGAGGGGCGGGGCTGACGCTCGGGGACGTGAGCCCTGGCCACATGGCGGCCGGGGTCCCCAGGCGCAATCCAGCTTGTCTCCTGGGAAGCAACCCACAGTCTTCACGCTCCCTCAGAAGACTGTTTCGGGGCGGGTGGACCCCCGCGTGCGGCCCTCTTTGGGCTTAGCGTCGGCCAGCAGGTCCAGCCGATCCCACCCCCGGGCTGGGGCCGCCAGGGGCGTGGCTAGACCCAAGCCAGGGCCGGGAAGAGGGGCGGGGCTGATGCTCGGGCAAGTGAGCCCCGGCCACATGGGGGCCGGGGTCCCCAGGCGCAATCCAGCTTGTCTCCTGGGAAGCAACCCACAGTCTTCACGCTCCCTCGGAAGACTGTTTCATGGCGGCTGGACTCCCACGCTCTGCCCTCTTTGGGCTTAGCGTCGGCCAGCAGGTACAGCCGATCCCACCCCCGGGCTGGGGCCGCCAGGGGCGTGGCTAGACCCAAGCCCGGGCCGGGAAGAGGGGCGGGGCTGATGCTCGGGGACGTGAGCCCTGGCCACATGGAGCCGGGGTCCCCAGGTGCAATCCAGCTTGTCTCCTGGGAAGCAACCCACAGTCTTCACGCTCCCTCGAAAGACTGTTTTGGGGCGGCTGGACTCCCACGCGCGGCCCTCTTTGGGCTTAGCATGGGCCAGCAGGTCCAGCCGATCCCACCCCCGGGCTGGGGCCGCCAGGGGCGTGGCTAGACCCAAGCCCGGGACGGGAAGAGGGGCGGGGCTGATGCTCGGGGACGTGAGCCCCGGCCACATGGCGACCAGGGTCCCCAGGCGCAATCCAGCTTGTCTCCTGGGAAGCAACCCACAGTCTTCACGCTCCCTCGGAAGACTGTTTTGGGGCGGCTGGACCCCGCGTGCGCGGCCCTCTTTGGGCTTAGCTCGGCCAGCAGGTCCAGCCGATCCCACCCCCGGGCTGGGGCCACCAGGGGCATGGCTAGACCCAAGCCCGGCCGGGCAGAGGTTGGGGCTGACGCTTGGGGACGTGAGCCCCGGCCACATGGCGGCCGGGGTCCCACGCATAATCCAGCTTGATCTCCTGGGAAGCAACCAACAGTCTTCACGCTCCCTCAGAAGACTGTTTCGGGGCGGCTGGACCCCCATGTGCGGCCCTCTTTGGGCTTAGCTTCGGCGAGCAGGTCCAGCCGATCCCACCCCCGGGCTGGGGCCGCCAGGGGCGTGGCTAGACTCAAGCCCGGGCCGGGAAGAGGGGCGGGGCTGATGCTCGGGTACGTGAGCCCCGGCCACATGGCGGCCTGGGTCCCAGGCGCAAATCCAGCTTGTCTCCTGGGAAGCAACCCACAGTCTTCACGCTCCCTCGGAAGACTGTTTCGGGGCGGGTGGACCCCACGCGCTGCCCTCTTTGGGCTTAGCGTCGGCCAGAGGGTCCAGCCGATCCCACCCCCGGGCTGGGGCCGCAAGGGGCGTGGCTAGACCCAAGCCCGGGCCGGGAAGAGGGGCGGGGCTGATGCTCCTGGAGGTGAGCCCCGGCCACATGGAGGCCGGCGTCCTCAGGCGTAATCCAGCTTGTCTCCTGGGAAGCAACCCACAGTCTTCACGCTCCCTCGGAAGACTGTTTCATGGGGGCTGGACCCCCACGTGCGCGGCCCTCTTTGGGCTTAGCTTCGGCAAGCAGGTCCAGCCGATCCCACCCCGGGCTGGGGCCGCCAGGGGCGTGGCTAGGACCCAAGCCCGGGCCGGGAAGAGGGGCGGGGCTGACGCTTGGGGAGGTGAGCCCCGGCCACATGGCGGCCGGGGTCCCCAGGCGCAATCCAGCTTGTCTCCTGGGAAGCAACCCACAGTCTTCACGCTCCCTCGGAAGACTGTTTCGGGGCGGCTGGACCCCCGCGTGCGAGGCCCTCTTTGGGCTTAGCTTCGGCAAGCAGGTACAGCCTATCCCACCCCCGGGCTGGGGCCGCAAGGGGCATGGATAGACCCAAGCCCGGGCCGGGAAGAGGGTCGGGGCTGATGCTCGGGGACATGAGCCCCGGCCACATGGCAGCCAGGGTCCCCAGGCGCAATCCAGCTTGTCTCCTGGGAAGCAACCCACAGTCTTCACGCTCCCTCGGAAGACTGTTTCGGGGCGGCTGGACCCCCACGCGCGGCCCTCTTTGGGCTCTGTGTCGGCAAGCAGGTCCAGCCGATCCCACCCCCGGGCTGGGGCCGCCAGGGGCGTGGCTAGACCCAAGCCCGGGCCGGGAAGAGGGGCGGGGCTGACGCTCTGGGACGTGAGCCCCGGCCACATGGCGGCTGGGTCCCCAGGCGCAATCCAGCTTGTCTCCTGGGAAGCAACCAACAGTCTTCACGCTCCCTCGAAAGACTGTTTCGGGGCGGCTGGACCCCAGCGTGCGGCCCTCTTTGGGCTTAGCTTCGGCGAGCAGGAACAGCCAATCCCACCCCCGGGCAGGGGCCGCACAGGGGCATGCGAGACCCAAGCCCGGGCCGGGAAGAGGGGCGGGGCTGACGCTCGGGGACGTGAGCCCCGGCCATATGGCGGCTAGGGTCCCCAGGCGCAATCCAGCTTGTCTCCTGGGAAGCAACCCACAGTCTTCACGCTCCCTCGGAAGACTGTTTCGGGGCACCTGGACCCCCGTGCGCGGCCCTCTTTGGGCTTAGTGTCGGCCAGCAGGTACAGCCGATCCACCCCCGGGCTGGGGCCGCAAGGGGCGTGGCTAGAACCAAGCCCGGGCCGGGAAGAGGGGCGGGGCTGACGCTGGGGGACGTGAGCCCCGGCCACATGGGGGCCGGGGTCCCCAGGCGCAATCCAGCTTGTCTCCTGGGAAGCAACCCACAGTCTTCACGCTCCCTCGGAAGACTGTTTCATGGTGGCTGGACCCCCGCGTGCGCGGCCCTCTTTGGGCTTAGCGTGGGCGAGCAGGTCCAGCCGATCCCACCCCGGGCTGGGGCCGCCAGGGGCGTGGCTAGACCCAAGCCCGGGCCGGGAAGAGGGGCGGGGCTGACGCTTGGGGACGTGAGCCCCGGCCACATGGCGGCCGGGGTCCCCAGGCGCAATCCAGCTTGTCTCCTGGGAAGCAACCCACAGTCTTCACGCTCCCTCAGAAGACTGTTTCGGGTCGGCTGGACCCCCATGTGCGGCCCTCTTTGGGCTTAGCATGGGCCAGCAGGTCCAGCTGATCCCACCCCCGGGCTGGGGCCGCCAGGGGCGTGGCTAGACCCAAGCCAGGGCCGGGAAGAGGGGCGGGGCTGATGCTCGGGCAGTGAGTCCCGGCCACATGGCGGCCAGGGTCCCCAGGCGCAATCCAGCTTGTCTCCTGGGAAGCAACCCACAGTCTTCACGCTCCCTCAGAAGACTGTTTCGGGGCGGCTGGACCCCCGCGTGCGGCCCTCTTTGGGCTTTGCATCGGCCAGCTGTACAGCTGATCCCACCCCCGGGCTGGGGCCGCCAGGGGCGTGGCTAGACCCAAGCCTGGGCCGGGAAGAGGGGCGGGGCTGATATTCGGGCACCTGAGCCCGGGCCACATGGGGACGGGGTCCCCAGGCGCAATCCAGCTTGTCTCCTGGGAAGCAACCCACAGTCTTCACGCTCCCTCGGAAGACAGTTTCAGGGGCGGCTGGACCGACATGCGCGGCCCTCTTTGGGCTTAGCTGGGCAAGCAGGTCCAGCCGATCCCACCCCCGGGCTGGGGCCGCCAGGGGCATGGATAGACCCAAGCCCGGGCCGGGAAGAGGGGCGGGGCTGATGCTCTGGGACGTGAGCCCCCGGCCACATGGCGGCCAGGGTCCCCAGGCGCAATCCAGCTTGTCTCCTGGGAAGCAACCCACAGTCTTCACGCTCCCTCGGAAGACTGTTTCGGTGCGGCTGGACCCCCATGCGCGGCCCTCTTTGGGCTTAGCTTGGGCCAGCACGTCCAGCCGATCCCACCCCCGGGCTGGGGCCGCCAGGGGCATGGATAGACCCAAGCCCGGGCCGGGAAGAGGGGCGGGGCTGAGGCTCGGGGACGTGAGCCCTGGCCACATGGCGGCCGCGGTCCCCAGGCGCAATCCAGCTTGTCTCCTGGGAAGCAACCCACAGTCTTCACGCTCCCTTGGAAGACTGTTTCGGGGCGGCTGGACCCCCATGTGCGGCCCTCTTTGGGCTTTGCGTCCGCGAGCAGGTCGAGCCGATCCCACTCCCGGGCTGGGGCCGCCAGGGGCGTGGCTAGACCCAAGCCCGGACCGGGAAGAGGGGCGGGGCTGACGCTTGGGGACGTGAGCCCCGGCCACATGGCGGCCGGGGTCCCCAGGCGCAATCCAGCCTTGTCTCCTGGGAAGCAACCCACAGTCTTCACGCTCCCTCGAAAGACTGTTTCATGGCGGCTGGACCCCCGCGTGCGGCCCTCTTTGGGCTTAGAGTCGGCGAGCAGGTCCAGCCCATCCCAACCCCTGGGCTGGGGCCGCCAGGGGCGTGGCTAGACCCAAGCCCGGGCCGGGAAGAGGGGCGGGGCTGATGCTCTTGGACGTGAGCCCCCGGCCACATGGCGGTCAGGGTCCCCAGGCGCAATCCAGCTTGTCTCCTGGGAAGCAACCCACAGTCTTCACGCTCCCTCAGAAGACTGTTTCGGGGCGGCTGGACCCCCACGCGCGGCCCTCTTTGGGCTTAGCGTCGGCCAGCGGGTCCAGCCGATCCCACCCCCGGGCTGGGGCCGCCAGGGGCGTGGCTAGACCCAAGCCCGGGCCGGGAAGAGGGGCGAGGGCTGACGCTGGGGGACGTGAGCCCTGGCCACATGGCGGCCGGGGTCCCCAGGCGCAATCCAGCTTGTCTCCTGGGAAGCAACCCACAGTCTTCACGCTCCCTCAGAAGACTGTTTCGGGGCGGGTGGACCCCCGCGTGCGGCCCTCTTTGGGCTTAGCGTCGGCCAGCAGGTCCAGCCGATCCCACCCCCGGGCTGGGGCCGCCAGGGGCGTGGCTAGACCCAAGCCAGGGCCGGGAAGAGGGGCGGGGCTGATGCTCGGGCAAGTGAGCCCCGGCCACATGGGGGCCGGGGTCCCCAGGCGCAATCCAGCTTGTCTCCTGGGAAGCAACCCACAGTCTTCACGCTCCCTCGGAAGACTGTTTCATGGCGGCTGGACTCCCACGCTCGTCCCTCTTTGGGCTTAGCGTCGGCCAGCAGGTACAGCCGATCCCACCCCCGGGCTGGGGCCGCCAGGGGCGTGGCTAGACCCAAGCCCGGGCCGGGAAGAGGGGCGGGGCTGATGCTCGGGGACGTGAGCCCCCGGCCACATGTGGGCCGGGGTCCCCAGGCGCAATCCAGCTTGTCTCCTGGGAAGCAACCCACAGTCTTCACGCTCCCTCGAAAGACTGTTTTGGGGCGCCTGGACTCCCACGCGCGGCCCTCTTTGGGCTTAGCATGGGCCAGCAGGTCCAGCCGATCCCACCCCCGGGCTGGGGCCGCCAGGGGCGTGGCTAGACCCAAGCCCGGGACTGGAAGTGGGGCGGGGCTGATGCTCGGGGACGTGAGCCCCGGCCACATGGCGACCAGGGTCCCCAGGCGCAATCCAGCTTTTCTCCTGGGAAGCAACCCACAGTCTTCACGCACCCTCGGAATACTGTTTTGGGGCGGCTGGACCCCGGCGTGCGCGGACCTCTTTGGGCTTAGCTTCGGCCAGCAGGTCCAGCCGATCCCACCCCCGGGCTGGGGCCACCAGGGGCATGGCTAGACCCAAGCCCGGCCGGGCAGAGGTTTGGGGCTGACGCTTGGGGAGGTGAGCCCCGGCCACATGGCGGCCGGGGTCCCACGCATAATCCAGCTTGATTCCTGGGAAGCAACCAACAGTCTTCACGCTCCCTCAGAAGACTGTTTCGGGGCGGCTGGACCCCCATGTGCGGCCCTCTTTGGGCTTAGCTTCAGCGAGCATTTCCAGCCGATCCCACCCCCGGGCTGGTGCCGCCAGGGGCGTGGCTAGACCCAAGCCCGGGCCTGGAAGAGGGCCGGGGCTGACGCTTGGGGATGTGAGCCCCGGCCACATGGCGGCCTGGGTACCAACTCATAATCCAGCTTGTCTCCTGGGAAGCAACCCACAGTCTTCACGCTCCCTTGGAAGACTGTTTCGGGGCGGGTGGACCCCACGCGCTGCCCTCTTTGGGCTTAGCGTCGGCCAGAGGGTCCAGCCGATCCCACCCCCGGGCTGGGGCCGCAAGGGGCGTGGCTAGACCCAAGCCCGGGCCGGGAAGAGGGGCGGGGCTGATGCTCCTGGAGGTGAGCCCCGGCCACATGTCGGCCGGGGTCCCCAGGCGCAATCCAGCTTGTCTCCTGGGAAGCAACGCACACTCTTCACGCTCCCTCGGAAGACTGTTTCATGGTGGCTGGACCCCCACGTGCGCGGCCCTCTTTGGGCTTAGCTTCGGCAAGCAGGTCCAGCCGATCCCACCCCCGGGCTGGGGCCGCCAGGGGCGTGGCTAGGATCAAGCCCGGGCCGGGAAGAGGGGCGCGGCTGACGCTTGGGGAGGTGAGCCCCGGCCACATGGCGGCCGGGGTCCCCTGGCGCAATCCAGCTTGTCTCCTGGGAAGCAACCCACAGTCTTCACGCTCCCTTGGAAGACTGTTTCGGGGTGGCTGGACCCCCGCGTGCGAGGCCCTCTTTGGGCTTAGCTTCGGCAAACAGGTACAGCCTATCCCACCCCCGGATTGGGGCCGCAAGGGGCATGGATAGACCCAAGCCCGGGCCGGGAAGAGGTTCGGGGCTGATGCTCGGGGACATGACCCCCGGCCACATGGCAGCCAGTGTCCCCAGGCGCAATCCAGCTTGTCTCCTGGGAAGCAACCCACAATCTTCACGCTCCCTCGGAAGACTGTTTCGGGGCGGCTGGACCCCCACGCGCGGCCCTCTTTGGGCTCTGTGTCGGCAAGCAGGTCCAGCCGATCCCACCCCCGGGCTGGGGCCGCCAGGGGTATGGCTAGACCCAAGCCCGGGCCGGGAAGAGGGGCGGGGCTGACGCTCTGGGACGTGACCCCCGGCCTCAAGGTTGCTTGGGTCCCCAGGCGCAATCAAGCTTGTCTCCTGGGAAGCAACCAACAGTATTCACGCTCCCTCGAAAGACTGTTTCGGGGCGGCTGGACCCCAGCGTGCGGCCCTCTTTGGGCTTAGCTTCGGCGAGCAGGTACAGCCAATCCCACCCCCAGGCAGGGGCCCACAGGGGCATGCGAGACCCAAGCCCGGGCCGGGAAGAGGGGCGGGGCTGACGCTCGGGGACGTGAGCCCCGGCCACATGGCGGCCAGGGTCCCCAGGCGCAATCTAGCTTGTCTCCTGGGAAGCAACCCACAGTCTTCACGCTCCCTCGGAAGACTGTTTCGGGGCAGCTGGACCCCCATGCGCGGCCCTCTTTGGGCTTAGTGTCGGCCAGCAGGTACAGCCGATCACACCCCCGGGCTGGGGCCGCAAGGGGCGTGGCTAGAACTAAGCCCGGGCCGGGAAGAGGGGCGGGGCTGACGCTGGGGGACGTGAGCCCCGGCCACATGGGGGCCGGGGTCCCCAGGCGCAATCCAGCTTGTCTCCTGGGAAGCAACCCACAGTCTTCACGCTCCCTCGGAAGACTGTTTCATGGTGGCTGGACCCCCGCGTGCGCGGCCCTCTTTGGGCTTAGCGTGGGCGAGCAGGTCCAGCCGATCCCACCCCCGGGCTGGGGCCGCCAGGGGCGTGGCTAGACCCAAGCCCGGGCCGGGAAGAGGGGCGGGGCTGACGCTTGGGGACGTGAGCCCCGGCCACATGGCGGCCGGAGTCCCCAGGCGCAATCCAGCTTGTCTCCTGGGAAGCAACCCAAAGTCTTCACGCTCCCTCAGAAGACTGTTTCGGGTCGGCTGGACCCCCATGTGCGGCCCTCTTTGGGCTTAGCATGGGCCAGCATGTCCAGCTGATCCCACCCCCGGGCTGGGGCCGCCAGGGGCGTGGCTAGACCCAAGCCAGGGCCGGGAAGAAGGGCGGGGCTGATGCTCGGGCAAGTGAGTCCCGGCCACATGGCGACCAGGGTCCCCAGGCGCAATCCAGCTTTTCTCCTGGGAAGCAACCCACAGTCTTCACGCTCCCTCAGAAGACTGTTTCGCGGCGGCTGGACCCCCGCGTGCGGCCCTCTTTGGGCTTTGCATCGGCCAGCCTGTACAGCTGATCCCACCCCGGGCTGGGGCCGCCAGGGGCGTGGCTAGACCCAAGCCTGGGCCGGGAAGAGGGGCGGGGCTGATATTCGGGCACCTGAGCCGGGGCCACATGGGGACGGGGTCCCCAGGCGCAATCCAGCTTGTCTCCTGGGAAGCAACCCACAGTCTTCATGCTCCCTCGAAAGACAGTTTCAGGGCGGCTGGACTGACATGCGCGGCCCTCTTTGGGCTTAGCTTGGGCAAGCAGGTCCAGCCGATCCCACCCCCGGGTTGGGGCCGCCAGGGGCATGGATTGACCCAAGCCCGGGCCGGGAAGAGGGGCGGGGCTGATGCTCTTGGACGTGAGCCCCCGGCCACATGGCAGCCAGGGTCCCCAGGCGCAATCCAGCTTGTCTCCTGGGAAGCAACCCACAGTCTTCACACTCCCTCGGAAGACTGTTTCGGTGCGGCTGGACCCCCATGCGCGGCCCTCTTTGGGCTTAGCTTGGGCCAGCACGTCCAGCCGATCCCACCCCCGGGCTGGGGCCGCCAGGGGCATGGATAGACCCAAGCCCGGGCCGGGAAGAGGGGCGGGGCTGAGGCTCGGGGACGTGAGCCCTGGCCACATGGCGGCCGGGGTCCCCAGGCGCAATCCAGCTTGTCTCCTGGGAAGCAACCCACAGTCTTCACGCTCCCTTGGAAGACTGTTTCGGGGCGGCTGGACCCCCATGTGCGGCCCTCTTTGGGCTTTGCGTCCGCGAGCAGGTCGAGCCGATCCCACTCCCGGGCTGGGGCCGCCAGGGGCGTGGCTAGACCCAAGCCCGGACCGTGAAGAGGGGCGGGGCTGACGCTTGGGGACGTGAGCCCCGGCCACATGGCGGCCGGGGTCCCCAGGCGCAATCCAGCCTTTCTCCTGGGAAGCAACCCACAGTCTTCACGCTCCCTCGAAAGACTGTTTCATGGCGGCTGGACCCCCGCGTGCGGCCCTCTTTGGGCTTAGAGTCGGCGAGCAGGTCCAGCCCATCCCAACCCCTGGGCTGGGGCCGCCAGGGGCGTGGCTAGACGCAAGCCTGGGCCGGGAAGAGGGGCGGGGCTGACGCTCGGGGACGTGAGCCCCGGCCACATGGCGGCCGGGGTCCCAACTCATAATCCAGCTTGTCTCCTGGGAAGCAACCCACAGTCTTCACGCTCCCTCAGAAGACTGTTTCGGGGCGGCTGGACTCCCACGCGCGGACATATTTGGGCTTAGCGTCGGCCAGCAGGTCCAGCCTATCCCACCCCCGGTCTGGGGCCGCCAGGGGCATGGATAGACCCAAG
Source organism: Ochotona curzoniae (assembly GCF_017591425.1). Classification (NCBI taxonomy): domain Eukaryota; kingdom Metazoa; phylum Chordata; class Mammalia; order Lagomorpha; family Ochotonidae; genus Ochotona; species Ochotona curzoniae. The sequence continues at coordinate 199,657 of NW_024465116.1, read as the reverse complement.
CCTGGGCCAGGACGAGGTTCGGGGCTGTCGCTTGGGGACATGACCCCCGGCCACATGGCGGCCAGGGTCCCCAGGCGCAATGCAGCTTGTCTCCTAGGAAGCAACCCACAGTCTTCACGCTCCCTCGAAAGACTGTTTTGGGGCGGCTAGACCCCCACGCGCAGCCCAATTTGGGCTTAGCTTGGGCCAGCAGGTCCAGCCGATCCCACCCCCGGGCTGGGGCTGCCAGGGGCGTGACTAGACCCAAGCCCGGGCCGGGAAGAGGGGCGGGGCTGACGCTCGGGGACGTGAGCCCCGGCCACATGGCGGCCAGGGTCCCCAGGCGCAACCCAGCTTGTCTCCTGGGAAGCAACCCACAGTCTTCACGCTCCCTCAGAAGACTGTTTCGGGGCGGGTGGACCCCACGTGCTGCCCTCTTTGGGCTTAGCGTCGGCCAGAGGGTCCAGCCGATCCCACCCCGGGCTGGGGCCGCAAGGGGCGTGGCTAGACCCAAGCCCGGGCCGGGAAGAGGGGCGGGGCTGATGCTCCTGGAGGTGAGCCCCGGCCACATGGCGGCCGGGATCCCCAGGCGCAATCCAGCTTGTCTCCTGGGAAGCAACCCACAGTCTTCACGCTCCCTCGGAAGACTGTTTCATGGTGGCTGGACCCCCGCGTGCGCGGCCCTCTTTGGGCTTAGCTTCGGCAAGCAGGTCCAGCTGATCCCACCCCCGGGCTGGGGCCGCCAGGGGCGTGGCTAGGCCCAAGCCCGGGCCGGGAAGAGGGGCGGGGCTGACGCTTGGGGAGGTGAGCCCCGGCCACATGGCGGCCGGGGTCCCCAGGCGCAATCCAGCTTGTCTCCTGGGAAGCAACCCACAGTCTTCACGCTCCCTTGGAAGACTGTTTCGGGGTGGCTGGACCCCCGCGTGCGAGGCCCTCTTTGGGCTTAGCTTGGGCAAGCAGGTACAGCCTATCCCACCCCCGGATTGGGGCCGCAAGGGGCATGGATAGACCCAAGCCCGGGCCGGGAAGAGGTTCGGGGCTGATGCTCGGGGACATGACCCCCGGCCACATGGCAGCCAGTGTCCCCAGGCGCAATCCAGCTTGTCTCCTGGGCAGCAACCCACAATCTTCACGCTCCCTCGGAAGACTGTTTCGTGGTGGCTGGACCCCCACGCGCGGCCCTCTTTGGGGTTAGCATGGGCGAGCAGGTCCAGCCGATCCCACCCCCGGGCTGGGGCCGCCAGGGGCGTGACTAGACCCAAGCCCGGGCCGGGAAGAGGGGCGGGGCTGACGCTTGGGGACATGAGCCCCGGCCACATGGCGGCCAGGGTCCCCAGGCGCAATCCAGCTTGTCTCCTGGGAAGCAACCCACAGTCTTCACGCTCCCTCGGAAGACTGTTTTGGGGCGGGTGGACCCCACCCGCGGCCCTCTTTGGGCTTAGCATGGGCCAGCAGGTCCAGCCGATCCCACCCCCGGCCTGGGGCCGCCAGGTGCGTGGCTAGACCCAAGCCCGGGCCGGGAAGAGGTTCGGGGCTGATGCTCGGGGACATGACCCCGGCCACATGGCGGCCAGGATCCCCAGGCGCAATCCAGCTTGTCTCCTGGGAAGCAACCCACAGTCTTCATGCTCCCTCGAAAGACAGTTTCGGGGCGGCTGGACTCCCACGCGCGGCCCTCTTTGGGCTTAGCGTCGGCAAGCAGGTCCAGCCGATCCCACCCCCGGGCTGGGGCCGCCAGGGGTATGGCTAGACCCAAGCCCGGGCCGGGAAGAGGGGCGGGGCTGACGCTCTGGGACGTGACCCCCGGCCTCAAGGTTGCTTGGGTCCCCAGGCGCAATCAAGCTTGTCTCCTGGGAAGCAACGAACAGTATTCACGCTCCCTCGAAAGACTGTTTCGGGGCGGCTGGACCCCCGCGGGCGGCCCTCTTTGGGCTTAGCTTCGGCGAGCAGGTACAGCCAATCCCACCCCAGGGCAGGGGCCCACAGGCGCATGGCGAGACCCAAGCCCGGGCCGGGAAGAGGGGCGGGGCTGACGCTCGGGGACGTGACCCCCGGCCTCAAGGTTGCTTGGGTCCCCAGGGCAATCAAGCTTGTCTCCTGGGAAGCAACCCACAGTCTTCACGCTCCCTCAGAAGACTGTTTTGGGGTGGCTGGACCCGCACGTGCGGCCCTCTTTGGGCTTAGTGTCGGCGAGCAGGTCCAGCCGATCCCACCCCCGGGCTGGGGCCGCCAGGGGCGTGGCTAGACCCAAGCCCGGGCCGGGAAGAAGGGCGGGGCTGACGCTCGGGGACGTGAGCCCCGGCTACATGGCGGCCGGGGTCCCCAGGCGCAATCCAGCTTGTCTCCTGGGAAGCAACCCACAGTCTTCACGCTCCCTCGGAAGATTGTTTCGGGGAGGGTGCACCCCCATGCGGGGCCCTCTTTGGGCTTAGCATGGGCGAGCAGGTCCAGCCGATCCCCCCCTGGGTTGGGGCCGCCAGGGGCGTGGCTAGACCCAAGCCCTGGCCGGGAAGAGGGGCGGGGCTGACGCTCGGGGACGTGAGCCCCGGCCACATGGGGACCAGGATCCCCAGGCACAATCCAGCTTGTCTCCTGGGAAGCAACCCACAGTCCTCACGCTCCCTTGGAAGACTGTTTCGGGGAGGCTGGACCCCCGCGCGTTGCACTCTTGCGGCTATGTGTTGGCAAGCAGGTCCAGCCGATCCCACCCCCGGGCTGTTGCCGTCAGGGGCGTGGCTAGACCCAACCCGGGTCTGGAAGAGGGCAGGGCTGATGCTCGGGCACGTGAGCCCTGGCCACATGGCGGCCGGGGTCCCCAGGCGCAATCCAGCTTGTCTCTTGGGAAGCAACCCACAGTCTTCACGCTCGCTCAGAAGACTGTTTCGGGGCGGCTGGACCCCCACGTGCGGCCCTCTTGGGCTTAGCATGGGCGAGCAGGTCCAGCCGATCCCACCCCCGGGCTGGGGCCGCCAGGGGCGTGGCTAGACCCAAGCCCAGGCCGGGAAGAGGGGCGGGGCTGACGCTCGGGGACGTGAGCCCCGGCCACATGGGGACCAGGATCCCCATGCACAATCCAGCTTGTCTCCTGGGAAGCAACCCACAGTCTTCACGCTCCCTTGGAAGACTGCTTTGGGGCAGCTGGACCCCCACGCGCGGCCCTCTTTCGGGTAGCACCGGCCAGCAGGTCCAACCGATCCCACCCTGGGCTGGGGCCACCAGGGGCGTGGCTAGACCCAAGCCCGGGCCGGGAAGAGGGGCGGGGACTGACGCTCGGGGACGTGAGCCCAGGCTACATGGGTGTCAGGGTCCCCAGGCGCAATCCAGCTTGTCTCCTGGGAAGAAACCCACCGTCTTCACGCTCCCTCGGAAGACAGTTTTGGGGCAGCTGGACCCCCACGCGCGGCCCTCTTTGGGCTTAGTGTCGGCCAGCAGGTCCATCTGATCCCATCCCCGGGCTAGGGCCACCAGGGGCGTGGCTAGACCCAAGCCCGGGCCGGGAAGAGGGGCGGGGCTGACTTTGGGGACGTGAGCCCCGGCCACATGGCGGCCAGGGTCCCCAGGCGCAATCCAGCTTGTCTCCTGGGAAGCAACCCACAGTCTTCACGCTCCCTCAGAAGACTGTTTTGGGGCGGCTGTACCCCCACGCGCGGCCATCTTTGGGCTTAATGTCTGCCAGCAGGTCCAGCCGATCCCACCCCCGGGCTGGGGCCGCCAGGGGCGTGGCTAGACCCAAGCCCGGGCCGGGAAGAGGGGCGGGGCTGGCGCTTGGGGACGTGAGCCCCGGCCACATGGCGGCCGGGGTCCCCAGGTGCATTCCAGCTTGTCTCCTGGGAAGCAACCCACAGTCTTCACGCTCCCTCGAAAGACAGTTTCATGGCGGCTGTACCCCCACGCGCGGCCCTCTTTGGGCTTAGTGTTGGCCAGCATGTCCAGCCGATCCCAGCCCCGGGCTGGGGCCGCCAGGGGCGTGGCTAGACCCAAGCCCGGGTTTGGAAGAGGGCGGGGCTGATGCTCGGGCACGAGAGCCCCGGCCACATGGCGGCCAGGGTCCCCAGGCGCAATCCAGCTTGTCTCTTGGGAAGCAACCCACAGTCTTCACGCTCCCTCAGAAGACTGTTTTGGTGCAGCTGGACCCCCACGCGCGGCCCTCTTTGGGCTTAGCGTCGGCGAGCAGGTCCAGCCGATCCCACCCCCGGGCTGGGGCCGCCAGGGGCGTGGCTAGACCCAAGCCCGGGCCGGGAAGAGGGGCGGGGCTGACGCTCGGGGACGTGAGCCCCGGCCACATGGGTGTCAGGGTCCCCAGGCGCAATCCAGCTTGTCTCCTGGGAAGCAACCCACAGTCTTCACGCTCCCTTGGAAGACTTCTTTGGGGCGGTTGGACCCCCACGCACGGCCCTCTTTGGGCTTAGCATCGGCGAGCAGGTCCAGCCGATCCCACCCCCGGGCTGGGGCCGCCAGGTGCGTGGCTAGACACAAGCCCGGGCCGGGAAGAGGGGCGGGGCTGACGCTCGGGGAAGTGAACCCCGGTCGCATGGCGGCCGGGGTCCCCAGGCGCAATCCAGCTTGTCTCCTGGGAAGCAACCCACAGTCTTCACGCTCCCTCGGAAGACAGTTTCATGGCGGCTGGACCCCCGCGCGTTGCCCTCTTTGGGCTATGTGTCGACGAGCAGGTCCAGCCGATTCCACCCCCGGGCTGGGGCCGCCAGGGGCGTGGCTAGACCCAAGCCCGGGCCTGGAAGAGGGCGGGGCTGACGCTCTTGGACGTGAGCCCCGGCCACATGGCGGCCAGGGTCCCCAGGCGCAATCCAGCTTGTCTCCTGGGAAGCAACCCACAGTCTTCACGCTCCCTTGGAAGACTGCTTTGGGGCGGCTGGACCCCCATGCGGGCCCTCTTTGGGCTTAGTGTCGGCCAGCAGGTCCAGCCGATCCCACCCCCGGGCTGGGGCCATCAGGGCATGGCTAGACCCAAGCCCGGGCCGGGAAGAGGGGCAGGGCTGACGCTCGGGGACGTGAGCCCCGGCCACATGGAGGCCGGCGTCCTCAGGCGCAATCCAGCTTGTCTCTTGGGAAGCAACCCACAGTCTTCACGCTCCCTCAGAAGACTGTTTCGGGTGGGTGCACTCCCATGCGCGGCCCTCTTTGGGCTTAGCGTCGGCAAGCAGGTCCAGCCAATCCCACCCCCGGGCTGTGGCCGCCAGGGGCATGGCTAGACCCAAGCCCGGGCCGGGAAGAGGGGCGGGGCTGACGCTTGGGGACGTGAGCCCCGGCCACATGGAGGCCGGCGTCCTCAGGCGCAATCCAGCTTGTCTCCTGGGAAGCAACCCACAGTCTTCAAGCTCCCTCGGAAGACTGTTTCGGGGCGCCTGGACCCCCGCGCGTTGCCCTCTTTGGGCTTATGTGTCGACGAGCAGGTCCAGCCGATCCCACCCCCGGGCTGGGGCCATCAGAGGCGTGGCTAGACCCAAGCCCGGGCCGGGAAGAGGGGCGGGGCTGACGCTCGGGGACGTGAGCCCCGGCCACATGGGTGTCAGGGTCCTCAGGCGCAATCCAGCTTGTCTCCTGGGAAGCAACCCACAGTCTTCACGCTCCCTCAGAAGACTGTTTCGGGTGGGTGCACTCCCATGCGCGGCCCTCTTTGGGCTTAGCGTCGGCAAGCAGGTCCAGCCAATCCCACCCCCGGGCTGGGGCCGCCAGGTGCATGGCTAGACCCAAGCCCGGGCTGGGAAGAGGGGCGGGGCTGACGCTTGGTGACGTGAGCCCCGGCCACATGGAGGCCGGCGTCCTCAGGCGCAATCCAGCTTGTCTCCTGGGAAGCAACCCACAGTCTTCACGCTCCCTTGGAAGACTGCTTTGGGGCGGCTGGACCCCCACCCGCGGCCCTCTTTGGGGTAGCATCGGCCAGCAGGTCCAACCGATCCCACCCTGGGCTGGGGCCGCCAGGGGCGTGGCTAGACCCAAGCCCGGGCCGGGAAGAGGGGCGGGGCTGACTTTTGGGGACGTGAGCGCCGGCCACATGGCGGCCGGGGTCCCCAGGCGCAATCCAGCTTGTCTCCTGGGAAGCAACCCAGTCTTCACGCTCCCTCAGAAGACTGTTTCGGGGTGGCTGGACCCCCACGCGCGGCCCTCTTTGGGCTCAGTGTCGGCAAGCATGTACAGCCGATCCCACCCCCGGGCTGGGGCCGCCAGGGGCGTGGCTAGACCCAAGCACGGGTCTGGAAGAGGGAGGGGCTGATGCTCGGGCACGTGAGCCCCGGACACATGGCGGCCGGGGTCCACAGGCGCAATCCAGCTTGTCTCCTGGGAAGCAACCCACAGTCTTCACGCTCCCTCGGAAGACTGTTTCGGGGCGCCTGGACCCCCACGCGCCGCCCTCTTTGGGATTTGCGTCCGCGAGCAGGTCCAGCCGATCCCACCCCCGGGCTGGGGCCGCCAGGGGCGTGGCTAAACCCAAGCCCGGGCCGGGAAGAGGGGCGGGGCTGACGCTCGGGGACGTGAGCCCTGGCCACATGGCGGCCGGGGTCCCCAGGCGCAATCCAGCTTGTCTCCTGGGAAGCAACCCACAGTCTTCACGCTCCCTCAGAAGACTGTTTCGGGGTGGCTGGACCCCCATGCGCGGCCCTCTTTGGGCTTAGCGTGGGCGAGCAGGTCCAGCCGATCCCACCCCCGGGCTGGGGCCGCCAGGGGCGTGGCTAGACCCAAGCCGGGCCGGGAAGAGGGGCGGGGCTGATGCTCGGGGAAGTGAGCCCCGGCCACATGGCGGCCGGGGTCCCCAGGCGCATTCCAGCTTGTCTCCTGGGAAGCAACCCACAGTCTTCACGCTCCATTGGAAGACTGCTTTGGGGCGGCTGGACCCCCATGCGGGCCCCTCTTTGGGCTTAGTGTCGGCCAGAGGGTCCAGAGGATCCCACCCCCGGCCTGGGGACGTCAGGTGCGTGGCTAGACCCAAGCCCGGGCCGGGAAGAGGGGCGGGGCTGACGCTCGGGGACGTGAGCCCTGGCCACATGGCGGCCGGGGTCCCCAGGCGCAATCCAGCTTGTCTCCTGGGAAGCAACCCACAGTCTTCACGCTCCCTCAGAAGACTGTTTCGGGGCCGCTGAACCCCCACGTGCGGCCCTCTTTGGGCTTAGTGTCGGCGAGCAGGTCCAACCGATCCCACCCCCGGGCTGGGGCCGCCAGGGGCGTGGCTAGACCCAAGCACGGGCCGGGATAAGGGCGGGGCTGACGCTCCGGGAAGTGAGCCCCTGCCACATGGTGGCCGGGGTCCCCAGGTGCATTCCAGCTTGTCTCCTGGGAAGCAACCCACAGACTTCACGCTCCCTCAGAAGACTGTTTTGGGGCGGCTGTACCCCCACGCGCGTCCCTCTTTGGGCTTAGCGTGGGCGAGCAGGTCCAGCCGATCCCACCCCCGGGCTGGGGCCGCCAGGGGCGTGGCTAGACCCAAGCCCGGGCCGGGAAGAGGGGTGGGGCTGATGCTCGGGGACGTGACCCCCGGCCACATGGAGGCCGGCGTCCTCAGGCGCAATCCAGCTTGTCTCCTGGGAAGCAACCCACAGTCTTCACATCCCTTGGAAGACTGCATTGGGGCGAATGGACACCCACGCGCGGCCCTCTTTGGGCTTAGCATGGGCGAGCAGGTCCAGCCGATCCCACCCCCGGGCTGGGGCCGCCAGGGGCGTGGCTAGACCCAAGCCCTGGCCTGGAAGAGGGGCGGGGCTGACGCTTGGGGACGAGAGCCCCGGCCTCATGGCGGCCGGGGTCCCCAGGCGCAATCCAGCTTGTCTCCGGGGAGCAATCCACAGTCTTCACGCTCCCTCAGAAGACTGTTTTGGTGCGGCTGGACCCCCACGCGCGGCACTCTTTGGGCTATGTGTCGACGAGCAGGTCCAGCCGATCCCACCCCCGGGCTGGGGCCGCCAGGGGCGTGGCTAGACCAAAGCCCGGGTCTAGAAGAGTTCAGGGCTGATGCTCGGGCACGTGAGCCCCGGCCACATGGCGGCCGGGGTCCCCAGGCGCAATCCAGCTTGTCTCTTGGGAAGCAACCCACAGTCTTCACGCTCGCTCAGAAGACTGTTTCGGGGCGGCTGGACCCCCACGTGCGGCCCTCTTGGGCTTAGCGTGGGCGAGCAGGTCCAGCCGATCCCACCCCCGGGCTGGGGCCGTCAGGGGCGTGGCTAGACCCAAGCCTGGGTCTGGAAGAGGGCGGGGCTGATGCTCGGGCACGTGAGCCCCGGCCACATGGCGGCCAGGGTCCCCAGGCGCAATCCAGCTTGTCTCTTGGGAAGCAACCCACAGTCTTCACGCTCCCTCAGAAGACTGTTTTGGGGCAGCTGGACCCCCATGCGCGGCCCACTTTGGGCTTAGCGTGGGCGAGCAGGTCCAGCCGATCCCACCCCCGGGCTGGGGCCGCCAGGGGCGTGGCTAGACCCAAGCCCGGGACGGGAAGAGGGACGGGGAGAACGCTCTGGGACGTGAGCCCCGGGCACATGGCGGCCGGGGTCCCCAGGTGCATTCCAGCTTGTCTCCTGGGAAGCAACCCACAGTCTTCACGCTCCCTCAGAAGACTGTTTTGGGGCGGCTGGACCCCAACGTGCGGCCCACGTTGGGCTTAGTGTCGGCGAGCAGGTCCATCTGATCCCACCCCCGGGCTGGGGCCATCAGGGGCATGGCTAGACCCAAGCCCGGGCCGGGAAGAGGGGCAGGGCTGACGCTCGGGGACGTGAGCCCCGGCCACATGGAGGCCGGCGTCCTCAGGCGCAATCCAGCTTGTCTCTTGGGAAGCAACCCACAGTCTTCACGCTCCCTCAGAAGACTGTTTCGGGTGGGTGCACTCCCATGCGCGGCCCTCTTTGGGCTTAGCGTCGGCAAGCAGGTCCAGCCAATCCCACCCCCGGGCTGGGGCCGCCAGGGGCATGGCTAGACCCAAGCCCGGGCCTGGAAGAGGGGCGGGGCTGACGCTTGGGGACGTGAGCCCCGGCCACATGGAGGCCGTCCTCAGGCGCAATCCAGCTTGTCTCCTGGGAAGCAACCCACAGTCTTCACGCTCCCTCAGAAGACTGTTTCGGGGCGGCTGGACCCCCGCGCGTTGCCCTCTTTGGGCTATGTGTCGAAGAGCAGGTCCAGCCGATCCCACCCCCGGGCTGGGGCCGCCAGGGGCGTGGCTAGACCCAAGCCCGGGTCTGGAAGAGGGCAGGGCTGATGCTCGGGGAAGTGAGCCCCAGCCACATGGCGGCCGGGGTCCCCAGGCGCAATCCAGCTTGTCTCTTGGGAAGCAACCCACAGTCTTCACGCTCGCTCAGAAGACTGTTTCAGGGCGGCTGGACCCCCACGTGCGGCCCTCTTGGGCTTAGCGTGGGCGAGCAGGTCCAGCCGATCCCACCCCCGGGCTGGGGCCGCCAGGGGCGGGGCTAGACGCAAGCCCGGGCCGGGAAGAGGGGCGGGGCTGATGCTCGGGGACGTGAGCCCCGGCCACATGGGGACCAGGATCCCCAGGCACAATCCAGCTTGTCTCCTGGGAAGCAACCCACAGTCTTCACGCTCCCTTGGAAGACTGCTTTGGGGCAGCTGGACCCCCACGCGCGGCCCTCTTTGGGGTAGCATCGGCCAGCAGGTCCAACCGATCCCACCCCCGGGCTGGGGCCGCCAGGGGCGTGGCTAGACCCAAGCCCGGGCCGGGAAGAGGGGCGGGGCTGACGCTCAGGGACCTGAGCCCCGTCTACATGGGTGTCAGGGTCCCCAGGCGCAATCCAGCTTGTCTCCTGGGAAGCAACCCACAGTCTTCACGCTCCCTCAGAAGACTGTTTTGTTGTGGCTGGACGCCACGCACGGCCCTCTTTGGGCTTAGCGTGGGCGAGTAGGTCCAGCCGATCCCACCCCCGGGCTGGGGCCGCCAGGGGCGTGGCTAGACCCAAGCCCTGGGCGGGAAGAGGGGCGGGGCTGACGCTCTTGTACATGAGCCCCGGCCACATGGCTGTCAGTGTCCCCAGGCGCAATCCAGCTTGTCTCCTGAGAAGCAACCCACAGTCTTCACGGTCCCTCAGAAGACTGTTACAGGGTGGCTGGACCCCCACGCGCGGCCCTCTTTGGGCTTAGTGTCCGCAAGCAGGTCCAGAGGATCCCACCCCCGGGCTGGAGCCGCCAGGGGCGTGGCTAGACCCAAGCCCTGGCCGGGATGAGGGGCGGGGCTGACGTTTGGGGACGTGAGCCCCGGCCACATGGCGGCCGGGGTCCCCAGGCGCAATCCAGCTTGTCTCCTGGGAAGCAACCCACAGTCTTCACGCTCCCTCAGAAGACTGTTTTGGTGCGGCTGGACCCCCACGCGCGGCCCTCTTTGGGCTTAGCGTGGGCGAGCAGGTCCAGCCGATCCCACCCCCGGGCTGGGGCCGCCAGGGGCGTGGCTAGACCCAAGCCCTGGGCGGGAAGAGGGGCGGAGCTGACGCTTGGGGACGTGAGCCCTGGCCACATGGCGGCCGGGGTCCCCAGGCGCAATCCAGCTTGTCTCCTGGGAAGCAACCCAGTCTTCACGCTCCCTCAGAAGACTGTTTCTGGGTGGCTGGACCCCCACGCGCGGCCCTCTTTGGGCTTAGCGTGGGCGAGGAGGTCCAGCCGATCCCACCCCCGGGCTGGGGCCGCCAGGGGCGTGGCTAGACCCAAGCCGGGCCGGGAAGAGGGGCGGGGCTGATGCTCAGGGACGTGAGCCCCGGCCACATGGCGGCCGGGGTCCCCAGGCGCATTCCAGCTTGTCTCCTGGGAAGCAACCCACAGTCTTCACGCTCCCTTGGAAGACTTCTTTGGGGCGGCTGGACCCCCACGCATGGCCCTCTTTGGGCTTAGCATCGGCGAGCAGGTCCAGCCGATCCCACCCCCGGGCTGGGGCCGCCAGGGGCGTGGCTAGACCCAAGCCCGGGCCGGGAAGAGGGGCGGGGCTGACGCTTAGGTACCTGAGCCCCGGCTACATGGGTGTCAGGGTCCCCAGGCGCAATCCAGCTTGTCTCTTGGGAAGCAACCCACAGTCTTCACGCTCGCTCAGAAGACTGTTTCGGGGCGGCTGGACCCCCACGTGCGGGCCTCTTTGGGCTTAGCGTGGGCGAGCAGGTCCAGCCGATCCCACCCCCGGGCTGGGGCCATCAGAGGCGTGGCTAGACCCAAGCCCGGGCCGGGAAGAGGGGCGGGGCTGATGCTCGGGGACGTGAGCCCCGGCCACATGGGGACCAGGGTCCCCAGGCGCAATCCAGCTTGTCTCCTGGGAAGCAACCCACAGTCTTCACGCTCCCTTGGAAGACTGCTTTGGGGCGGCTGGACGCCACGCGCGGCCCTCTTTGGGCTTAGCGTGGGCGAGCAGGTCCAGCCGATCCCACCCCCGGGCTGGGGCCGCCAGGGGCGTGGCTAGACCCAAGCCCGGGCCGGGAAGAGGGGCGGGGCTGATGCTCGGGGACGTGAGCCCCGGCCACATGGCGGCCGGGGTCCCCAGGCGCAATCCAGCTTGTCTCTTGGGAAGCAACCCACAGTCTTCACGCTCCCTCAGAAGACTGTTTTGTTGTGGCTGGACGCCACGCACGGCCCTCTTTGGGCTTAGCGTGGGCGAGTAGGTCCAGCCGATCCCACCCCCGGGCTGGGGCCGCCAGGGGCGTGGCTAGACCCAAGCCCTGGCCGGGAAGAGGGGCGGGGCTGACGCTCTTGTACATGAGCCCCGGCCACATGGCTGTCAGTGTCCCCAGGCGCAATCCAGCTTGTCTCCTGGGAAGCAACCCACAGTCTTCACGGTCCCTCAGAAGACTGTTACAGGGTGGCTGGACCCCCACGCGCGGCCCTCTTTGGGCTTAGTGTCCGCAAGCAGGTCCAGCGGATCCCACCCCCGGGCTGGAGCCGCCAGGGTCGTGGCTAGACCCAAGCCCTGGCCGGGATGAGGGGCGGGGCTGACGTTTGGGAACGTGAGCCCCGGCCACATGGCGGCCGGGGTCCCCAGGCGCAATCCAGCTTGTCTCCTGGGAAGCAACCCACAGTCTTCACGCTCCCTCAGAAGACTGTTTTGGTGCGGCTGGACCCCCACGCGCGGCCCTCTTTGGGCTTAGCGTGGGCGAGCAGGTCCAGCCGATCCCACCCCCGGGCTGGGGCCACCAGGGGCGTGGCTAGACCCAAGCCCTGGGCGGGAAGAGGGGCGGAGCTGACGCTCGGGGACCTGAGCCCTGGCCACATGGCGGCCGGGGTCCCCAGGCGCAATCCAGCTTGTCTCCTGGGAAGCAACCCACAGTCTTCACGCTCCATTGGAAGACTGCTTTGGGGCGGCTGGACCCCCATGCGGGGCCCTCTTTGGGCTTAGTGTCGGCCAGAGGGTCCAGAGGATCCCACCCCCGGCCTGGGGACGTCAGGGGCGTGGCTAGACCCAAGCCCGGGCCGGGAAGAGGGGCGGGGCTGACGCTCGGGGACGTGAGCCCTGGCCACATGGCGGCCGGGGTCCCCAGGCGCAATCCAGCTTGTCTCCTGGGAAGCAACCCACAGTTTCACGCTCCCTCAGAAGACTGTTTCGGGGCAGCTGAACCCCCACGTGCGGCCCTCTTTGGGCTTAGTGTCGGCGAGCAGGTCCAACCGATCCCACCCCCGGGCTGGGGCCGCCAGGGGCGTGGCTAGACCCAAGCACGGGCCGGGAAGAGGGGCGGGGCTGACGCTCGGGGACGTGAGCCCCTGCCACATGGCGGCCGGGGTCCCCAGGTGCATTCCAGCTTGTCTCCTGGGAAGCAACCCACAGACTTCACGCTCCCTCAGAAGACTGTTACAGGGCGGCTGGACCCCCACGCGCGTCCCTCTTTGGGCTTAGCGTCGGCGAGCAGGTACAGCCGATCCCACCCCCGGGCTGGGGCCGCCAGGGGCGTGGCTAGACCCAAGCCCGGGCCGGGAAGAGGGGTGGGGCTGATGCTCGGGGACGTGACCCCCGGCCACATGGAGGCCGGCGTCCTCAGGCGCAATCCAGCTTGTCTCCTGGGAAGCAACCCACAGTCTTCACATCCCTTGGAAGACTGCATTGGGGCGAATGGACACCCACGCGCGGCCCTCTTTGGGCTTAGCATGGGCGAGCAGGTCCAGCCGATCCCACCCCCGGGCTGGGGCCGCCAGGGGCGTGGCTAGACCCAAGCCCTGGCCTGGAAGAGGGGCGGGGCTGACGCTTGGGGAAGTGAGCCCCGGCCTCATGGCGGCCGGGGTCCCCAGGCGCAATCCAGCTTGTCTCCTGGGAAGCAATCCACAGTCTTCACGCTCCCTCAGAAGACTGTTTTGGTGCGGCTGGACCCCCACGCGCGGCACTCTTTGGGCTATGTGTCGACGAGCAGGTCCAGCCGATCCCACCCCCGGGCTGGGGCCGCCAGGGGCGTGGCTAGACCCAAGCCCTGGGCGGGAAGAGGGGCGGAGCTGACGCTTGGGGACGTGAGCCCTGGCCACATGGCGGCCGGGGTCCCCAGGCGCAATCCAGCTTGTCTCCTGGGAAGCAACCCAGTCTTCACGCTCCCTCAGAAGACTGTTTCTGGGTGGCTGGACCCCCACGCGCGGCCCTCTTTGGGCTTAGCGTGGGCGAGCAGGTCCAGCCTATCCCACCCCCGGGCTGGGGCCTCCAGGGGCGTGGCTAGACCCAAGCCGGGCCGGGAAGAGGGGCGGGGCTGATGCTCAGGGACGTGAGCCCCGGCCACATGGCGGCCGGGGTCCCCAGGCGCAATCCAGCTTGTCTCCTGGGAAGCAACCCACAGTCTTCACGCTCCCTCGGAAGACGGTTACGGGGCGCCTGGACCCCCGCGCGTTGCCCTCTTTGGGCTATGTGTCGACGAGCAGGTCCAGCCGATTCCACCCCCGGGCTGGGGCCGTCAGGGGCGTGGCTAGACCCAAGCCCGGGCCGGGAAGAGGGGCGGGGCTGACGCTTAGGTACCTGAGCCCCGGCTACATGGGTGTCAGGGTCCCCAGGCGCAATCCAGCTTGTCTCTTGGGAAGCAACCCACAGTCTTCACGCTCGCTCAGAAGACTGTTTTGGGGCGGCTGGACCCCCACGTGCGGGCCTCTTTGGGCTTAGCGTGGGCGAGCAGGTCCAGCCTATCCCACCCCCGGGCTGGGGCCATCAGAGGCGTGGCTAGACCCAAGCCCTGGCCGGGAAGAGGGGCGGGGCTGATGCTCGGGGACGTGAGCCCCGGCCACATGGGGACCAGGGTCCCCAGGCGCAATCCAGCTTGTCTCCTGGGAAGCAACCCACAGTCTTCACGCTCCCTTGGAAGACTGCTTTGGGGCGGCTGGACCCCCACGTGCGGCCCTCTTTGGGCTTAGCGTGGGCGAGCAGGTCCAGCCGATCCCACCCCCGGGCTGGGGCCGCCAGGGGCGTGGCTAGACCGAAGCCAGGGCCGGGAAGAGGGGTGGGGCTGATGCTCGGGGACGTGAGCCCCGTCCACATGGCGGCCGGGGTCCCCAGGCGCAATCCAGCTTGTCTCTTGGGAAGCAACCCACAGTCTTCACGCTCCCTTAGAAGACTGTTTTGTTGTGGCTGGACGCCACGCACGGCCCTCTTTGGGCTTAGTGTGAGCGAGCAGGTCCAGCCGATCCCACCCCAGGGCTGGGGCCGCCAGGGGCGTGGCTAGACCCAAGCCCGGGCCGGGAAGAGGGGTGGGGCTGATGCTCGGGGACGTGAGCCCCGGCCACATGGCGGCCGGGGTCCCCAGGTGCATTCCAGCTTGTCTCCTGGGAAGCAACCCACAGTCTTCACGCTCCCTCGGAAGACTGTTTTGGGGCGGCTGGACCCCAACGTGCGGCCCACGTTGGGCTTAGTGTCGGCGAGCAGGTCCATCTGATCCCACCCCCGGGCTGGGGCCATCAGGGGCATGGCTAGACCCAAGCCCGGGCCGGGAAGAGGGGCAGGGCTGACGCTCGGGGACGTGAGCCCCGGCCACATGGTGGCCGGGGTCCCCAGGCGCAATCCAGCTTGTCTCCTGGGAAGCAACCCACAGTCTTCACGCTCCCTCGAAAGACTGTTTCATGGCGGCTGGACCCCCGCGTGCGGCCCTCTTTGGGCTTAGAGTCGGCGAGCAGGTCCAGCCCATCCCAACCCCTGGGCTGGGGCCGCCAGGGGCGTGGCTAGACGCAAGCCTGGGCCGGGAAGAGGGGCGGGGCTGACGCTCGGGGACGTGAGCCCCGGCCACATGGCGGCCGGGGTCCCAACTCATAATCCAGCTTGTCTCTTGGGAAGCAACCCACAGTCTTCACGCTCCCTCGAAAGACAGTATTGGGGCGGCTGGACTCCCACGCGCGGACATATTTGGGCTTAGCGTCGGCCAGCAGGTCCAGCCTATCCCACCCCCGGGCTGGGGCCGCCAGGGGCATGGATAGACCCAAGCCTGGGCCAGGACGAGGTTCGGGGCTGTCGCTTGGGGACATGACCCCCGGCCACATGGCGGCCAGGGTCCCCAGGCGCAATGCAGCTTGTCTCCTAGGAAGCAACCCACAGTCTTCACGCTCCCTCGAAAGACTGTTTTGGGGCGGCTAGACCCCCACGCGCAGCCCAATTTGGGCTTAGCTTGGGCCAGCAGGTCCAGCCGATCCCACCCCCGGGCTGGGGCTGCCAGGGGCGTGACTAGACCCAAGCCCGGGCCGGGAAGAGGGGCGGGGCTGACGCTCGGGGACGTGAGCCCCGGCCACATGGCGGCCAGGGTCCCCAGGCGCAACCCAGCTTGTCTCCTGGGAAGCAACCCATAGTCTTCACGCTCCCTCAGAAGACTGTTTCGGGGCGGGTGGACCCCACGTGCTGCCCTCTTTGGGCTTAGCTTCGGCCAGAGGGTCCAGCCGATCCCACCCCCGGCCTGGGGCCGCCAGGGGCGTGGCTAGACCCAAGCCCGGGCTGGGAAGAGGGGCGGGGCTGATGCTCCTGGAGGTGAGCCCCGGCCACATGTCGGCCGGGATCCCCAGGCGCAATCCAGCTTGTCTCCTGGGAAGCAACCCACAGTCTTCACGCTCCCTCGGAAGACTGTTTCATGGTGGCTGGACCCCCGCGTGCGCGGCCCTCTTTGGGCTTAGCTTCGGCAAGCAGGTCCAGCTGATCCCACCCCCGGGCTGGGGCCGCCAGGGGCGTGGCTAGGCCCAAGCCCGGGCCGGGAAGAGGGGCGGGGCTGACGCTTGGGGAGGTGAGCCCCGGCCACATGGCGGCCGGGGTCCCCAGGCGCAATCCAGCTTGTCTCCTGGGAAGCAACCCACAGTCTTCACGCTCCCTTGGAAGACTGTTTCGGGGTGGCTGGACCCCCGCGTGCGAGGCCCTCTTTGGGCTTAGCTTGGGCAAGCAGGTACAGCCTATCCCACCCCCGGATTGGGGCCGCAAGGGGCATGGATAGACCCAAGCCCGGGCCGGGAAGAGGTTCGGGGCTGATGCTCGGGGACATGACCCCCGGCCACATGGCAGCCAGTGTCCCCAGTCGCAATCCAGCTTGTCTCCTGGGCAGCAACCCACAATCTTCACGCTCCCTCGGAAGACTGTTTCGTGGTGGCTGGACCCCCACGCGCGGCCCTCTTTGGGGTTAGCATGGGCGAGCAGGTCCAGCCGATCCCACCCCCGGGCTGGGGCCGCCAGTGGCGTGACTAGACCCAAGCCCGGGCCGGGAAGAGGGGCGGGGCTGACGCTTGGGGACATGAGCCCCGGCCACATGGCGGCCAGGGTCCCCAGGCGCAATCCAGCTTGTCTCCTGGGAAGCAACCCACAGTCTTCACGCTCCCTCGGAAGACTGTTTTGGGGCGGGTGGACCCCACCCGCGGCCCTCTTTGGGCTTAGCATGGGCCAGCAGGTCCAGCCGATCCCACCCCCGGCCTGGGGCCGCCAGGTGCGTGGCTAGACCCAAGCCCGGGCCGGGAAGAGGTTCGGGGCTGATGCTCGGGGACATGACCCCGGCCACATGGCGGCCAGGGTCCCCAGGCGCAATCCAGCTTGTCTCCTGGGAAGCAACCCACAGTCTTCATGCTCCCTCGAAAGACAGTTTCGGGGCGGCTGGACTCCCACGCGCGGCCCTCTTTGGGCTTAGCGTCGGCAAGCAGGTCCAGCCGATCCCACCCCCAGGCTGGGGCCGCCAGGGGTATGGCTAGACCCAAGCCCGGGCCGGGAAGAGGGGCGGGGCTGACGCTCTGGGACGTGACCCCCGCCTCAAGGTTGCTTGGGTCCCCAGGCGCAATCAAGCTTGTCTCCTGGGAAGCAACGAACAGTATTCACGCTCCCTCGAAAGACTGTTTCGGGGCGGCTGGACCCCCGCGGGCGGCCCTCTTTGGGCTTAGCTTCGGCGAGCAGGTACAGCCAATCCCACCCCAGGGCAGGGGCCCACAGGCGCATGGCGAGACCCAAGCCCGGGCCGGGAAGAGGGGCGGGGCTGACGCTCGGGGACGTGACCCCCGGCCTCAAGGTTGCTTGGGTCCCCAGGGCAATCAAGCTTGTCTCCTGGGAAGCAACCCACAGTCTTCACGCTCCCTCAGAAGACTGTTTTGGGGTGGCTGGACCCGCACGTGCGGCCCTCTTTGGGCTTAGTGTCGGCGAGCAGGTCCAGCTGATCCCACCCCCGGGCTGGGGCCGCCAGGGGCGTGGCTAGACCCAAGCCCGGGCCGGGAAGAAGGGCGGGGCTGACGCTCGGGGACGTGAGCCCCGGCTACATGGCGGCCGGGGTCCCCAGGCGCAATCCAGCTTGTCTCCTGGGAAGCAACCCACAGTCTTCACGCTCCCTCGGAAGATTGTTTCGGGGAGGGTGCACCCCCATGCGGGGCCCTCTTTGGGCTTAGCATGGGCGAGCAGGTCCAGCCGATCCCCCCCTGGGTTGGGGCCGCCAGGGGCGTGGCTAGACCCAAGCCCTGGCCGGGAAGAGGGGCGGGGCTGACGCTCGGGGACGTGAGCCCCGGCCACATGGGGACCAGGATCCCCAGGCACAATCCAGCTTGTCTCCTGGGAAGCAACCCACAGTCTTCACGCTCCCTTGGAAGACTGTTTCGGGGAGGCTGGACCCCCGCGCGTTGCACTCTTGCGGCTATGTGTTGGCAAGCAGGTCCAGCCGATCCCACCCCCGGGCTGTTGCCGTCAGGGGCGTGGCTAGACCCAACCCGGGTCTGGAAGAGGGCAGGGCTGATGCTCGGGCACGTGAGCCCCGGCCACATGGAGGCCGGGGTCCCCAGGCGCAATCCAGCTTGTCTCTTGGGAAGCAACCCACAGTCTTCACGCTCGCTCAGAAGACTGTTTCGGGGCGGCTGGACCCCCACGTGCGGCCCTCTTGGGCTTAGCATGGGCGAGCAGGTCCAGCCGATCCCACCCCCGGGCTGGGGCCGCCAGGGGCGTGGCTAGACCCAAGCCCAGGCCGGGAAGAGGGGCGGGGCTGACGCTCGGGGACGTGAGCCCCGGCCACATGGGGACCAGGATCCCCATGCACAATCCAGCTTGTCTCCTGGGAAGCAACCCACAGTCTTCACGCTCCCTTGGAAGACTGCTTTGGGGCAGCTGGACCCCCACGCGCGGCCCTCTTTCGGGTAGCACCGGCCAGCAGGTCCAACCGATCCCACCCTGGGCTGGGGCCACCAGGGGCGTGGCTAGACCCAAGCCCGGGCCGGGAAGAGGGGCGGGACTGACGCTCGGGGACGTGAGCCCAGGCTACATGGGTGTCAGGGTCCCCAGGCGCAATCCAGCTTGTCTCCTGGGAAGAAACCCACCGTCTTCACGCTCCCTCGGAAGACAGTTTTGGGGCAGCTGGACCCCCACGCGCGGCCCTCTTTGGGCTTAGTGTCGGCCAGCAGGTCCATCTGATCCCATCCCCGGGCTAGGGCCACCAGGGGCGTGGCTAGACCCAAGCCCGGGCCGGGAAGAGGGGCGGGGCTGACTTTTGGGGACGTGAGCCCCGGCCACATGGCGGCCAGGGTCCCCAGGCGCAATCCAGCTTGTCTCCTGGGAAGCAACCCACAGTCTTCACGCTCCCTCAGAAGACTGTTTTGGGGCGGCTGTACCCCCACGCGCGGCCATCTTTGGGCTTAATGTCGGCCAGCAGGTCCAGCCGATCCCACCCCCGGGCTGGGGCCGCCAGGGGCGTGGCTAGACCCAAGCCCGGGCCGGGAAGAGGGGCGGGGCTGGCGCTTGGGGACGTGAGCCCCGGCCACATGGCGGCCGGGGTCCCCAGGTGCATTCCAGCTTGTCTCCTGGGAAGCAACCCACAGTCTTCACGCTCCCTCGAAAGACAGTTTCATGGCGGCTGTACCCCCACGCGCGGCCCTCTTTGGGCTTAGTTTGGCCAGCAGGTCCAGCCGATCCCAGCCCCGGGCTGGGGCCGCCAGGGGCGTGGCTAGACCCAAGCCCGGGTTTGGAAGAGGGCGGGGCTGATGCTCGGGCACGAGAGCCCCGGCCACATGGCGGCCAGGGTCCCCAGGCGCAATCCAGCTTGTCTCTTGGGAAGCAACCCACAGTCTTCACGCTCCCTCAGAAGACTGTTTTGGGTGCAGCTGGACCCCCACGCGCGGCCCTCTTTGGGCTTAGCGTCGGCGAGCAGGTCCAGCCGATCCCACCCCCGGGCTGGGGCCGCCAGGGGCGTGGCTAGACCCAAGCCCGGGCCGGGAAGAGGGGCGGGGCTGACGCTCGGGGACGTGAGCCCCGGCCACATGGGTGTCAGGGTCCCCAGGCGCAATCCAGCTTGTCTCCTGGGAAGCAACCCACAGTCTTCACGCTCCCTTGGAAGACTTCTTTGGGGCGGTGGACCCCCACGCACGGCCCTCTTTGGGCTTAGCATCGGCGAGCAGGTCCAGCCGATCCCACCCCCGGGCTGGGGCCGCCAGGTGCGTGGCTAGACACAAGCCCGGGCCGGGAAGAGGGGCGGGGCTGACGCTCGGGGAAGTGAACCCCGGCCGCATGGCGGCCGGGGTCCCCAGGCGCAATCCAGCTTGTCTCCTGGGAAGCAACCCACAGTCTTCACGCTCCCTCGGAAGACAGTTTCATGGCGGCTGGACCCCCGCGCGTTGCCCTCTTTGGGCTATGTGTCGACGAGCAGGTCCAGCCGATTCCACCCCCGGGCTGGGGCCGCCAGGGGCGTGGCTAGACCCAAGCCCGGGCCTGGAAGAGGGCGGGGCTGACGCTCTTGGACGTGAGCCCCGGCCACATGGCGGCCAGGGTCCCCAGGCGCAATCCAGCTTGTCTCCTGGGAAGCAACCCACAGTCTTCACGCTCCCTTGGAAGACTGCTTTGGGGCGGCTGGACCCCCATGCGGGCCCTCTTTGGGCTTAGCGTGGGCCAGCAGGTCCAGCCGATCCCACCCCCGGGCTGGGGCAATCAGGGCATGGCTAGACCCAAGCCCGGGCCGGGAAGAGGGGCAGGGCTGACGCTCGGGCCGTGAGCCCCGGCCACATGGAGGCCGGCGTCCTCAGGCGCAATCCAGCTTGTCTCTTGGGAAGCAACCCACAGTCTTCACGCTCCCTCAGAAGACTGTTTCGGGTGGGTGCACTCCCATGCGCGGCCCTCTTTGGGCTTAGCGTCGGCAAGCAGGTCCAGCCAATCCCACCCCCGGGCTGTGGCCGCCAGGGGCATGGCTAGACCCAAGCCCGGGCCGGGAAGAGGGGCGGGGCTGACGCTTGGGGACGTGAGCCCCGGCCACATGGAGGCCGGCGTCCTCAGGCGCAATCCAGCTTGTCTCCTGGGAAGCAACCCACAGTCTTCACGCTCCCTCGGAAGACTGTTTCGGGGCGCCTGGACCCCCGCGCGTTGCCCTCTTTGGGCTATGTGTCGACGAGCAGGTCCAGCCGATCCCACCCCCGGGCTGGGGCCATCAGAGGCATGGCTAGACCCAAGCCCGGGCCGGGAAGAGGGGCAGGGCTGACGCTCGGGGACGTGAGCCCCGGCCACATGGGTGTCAGGGTCCTCAGGCGCAATCCAGCTTGTCTCTTGGGAAGCAACCCACAGTCTTCACGCTCCCTCAGAAGACTGTTTCGGGTGGGTGCACTCCCATGCGCGGCCCTCTTTGGGCTTAGCGTCGGCAAGCAGGTACAGAGGATCCCACCCCCGGGCTGGGGCCGCCAGGGGCATGGCTAGACCCAAGCCCGGGCTGGGAAGAGGGGCGGGGCTGACGCTTGGTGACGTGAGCCCCGGCCACATGGAGGCCGGCGTCCTCAGGCGCAATCCAGCTTGTCTCCTGGGAAGCAACCCACAGTCTTCACGCTCCCTTGGAAGACTGCTTTGGGGCGGCTGGACCCCCACCCGCGGCCCTCTTTGGGGTAGCATCGGCCAGCAGGTCCAACCGATCCCACCCTGGGCTGGGGCCGCCAGGGGCGTGGCTAGACCCAAGCCCTGGGCGGGAAGAGGGGCGGGGCAGACGCTCTTGTACATGAGCCCCGGCCACATGGCGGTCAGTGTCCCCAGGCGCAATCCAGCTTGTCTCCTGGGAAGCAACCCACAGTCTTCACGGTCCCTCAGAAGACTGTTACAGGGCGGCTGGACCCCCACGCGCGGCCCTCTTTGGGCTTTGCGTCCGCAAGCAGGTCCAGCGGATCCCACCCCCGGGCTGGGGCCGCCAGGGGCGTGGCTAGACCCAAGCCCTGGCCGGGATGAGGGGCGGGGCTGACGCTCGGGGACGTGAGCCCCGGCCACATTGCGGCCGGGGTCCCCAGGCGCAATCCAGCTTGTCTCCTGGGAAGCAACCCACAGTCTTCACGCTCCCTCAGAATACTGTTTTGGTGCGGCTGGACCCCCACGCACGGCCCTCTTTGGGCTTAGCGTGGGCGAGCAGGTCCAGCCGATCCCACCCCCGGGCTGGGGCCGCCAGGGGCGTGGCTAGACCCAAGCCCTGGGCGGGAAGAGGGGCGGAGCTGACGCTTGGGGACGTGAGCCCTGGCCACATGGCGGCCGGGGTCCCCAGGCGCAATCCAGCTTGTCTCCTGGGAAGCAACCCAGTCTTCACGCTCCCTCAGAAGACTGTTTCGGGGTGGCTGGACCCCCACGCGCGGCCCTCTTTGGGCTCAGTGTCGGCAAGCATGTACAGCCGATCCCACCCCCGGGCTGGGGCCGCCAGGGGCGTGGCTAGACCCAAGCACGGGTCTGGAAGAGGGAGGGGCTGATGCTCGGGCACGTGAGCCCCGGACACATGGCGGCCGGGGTCCACAGGCGCAATCCAGCTTGTCTCCTGGGAAGCAACCCACAGTCTTCACGCTCCCTCGGAAGACTGTTTCGGGGCGCCTGGACCCCCACGCGCCGCCCTCTTTGGGATTTGCGTCCGCGAGCAGGTCCAGCCGATCCCACCCCCGGGCTGGGGCCGCCAGGGGCGTGGCTAAACCCAAGCCCGGGCCGGGAAGAGGGGCGGGGCTGACGCTCGGGGACGTGAGCCCTGGCCACATGGCGGCCGGGGTCCCCAGGCGCAATCCAGCTTGTCTCATGGGAAGCAACCCACAGTCTTCACGCTCCCTCAGAAGACTGTTTCGGGGTGGCTGGACCCCCATGCGCGGCCCTCTTTGGGCTTAGTGTCCGCAAGCAGGTCCAGAGGATCCCACCCCCGGGCTGGGGCCGCCAGGGGCGTGGCTAGACCCAAGCCCGGGCCGGGAAGAGGGGCGGGGCTGACGTTCGGGGACGTGAGCCCCGGCCACATGGCGGCCGGGGTCCCCAGGCGCAATCCAGCTTGTCTCCTGGGAAGCAACCCACAGTCTTCACGCTCCCTCAGAAGACTGTTTTGGTGCGGCTGGACCCCCACGCGCGGCCCTCTTTGGGCTTAGCGTGGGCGAGCAGGTCCAGCCGATCCCACCCCCGGGCTGGGGCCGCCAGGGGCGTGGCTAGACCCAAGCCCTGGGCGGGAAGAGGGGCGGGGCTGACGCTTGGGGACGTGAGCCCTGGCCACATGGCGGCCGGGGTCCCCAGGCGCAATCCAGCTTGTCTCCTGGGAAGCAACCCAGTCTTCACGCTCCCTCAGAAGACTGTTTCTGGGTGGCTGGACCCCCACGCGCGGCCCTCTTTGGGCTTAGCGTGGGCGAGCAGGTCCAGCCGATCCCACCCCCGGGCTGGGGCCATCAGGGGCGTGGCTAGACCCAAGCCCGGGCCTGGAAGAGGGGCGGGGCTGATGCTCGGGCACGTGAGCCCCGGCCACATGGGGACCAGGGTCCCCAGGCGCAATCCAGCTTGTCTCCTGGGAAGCAACCCACAGTCTTCACGCTCCCTTGGAAGACTGCTTTGGGGCAGCTGGACCCCCACGCGCCGCCCTCTTTGGGCTTAGCGTAGGCGAGCAGGTCCAGCGGATCCCACCCCCGGGCTGGGGCCCCCAGGGGCGTTTCTAGACCCAATCCCGGGCCGGGATGAGGGGCGGGGCTGATGCTCGGGGACATGACCCCCGGCCACATGGGGGCCGGGGTCCCCAGGCGCAATCCAGCTTGTCTCCTGGGAAGCAACCCACAGTCTTCACGCTCCCTCAGAAGACTGTTTCTGGGTGGCTGGACCCCCATGCGCGGCCCTCTTTGGGCTTAGCGTGGGCGAGCAGGTCCAGCCGATCCCACCCCCGGGCTGGGGCCGCCAGGGGCGTGGCTAGACCCAAGCCCGGGCCGGGAAAGAGGGGCGGGGCTGATGCTCGGGGACATGACCCCCGGCCACATGGGGGCCAGGGTCCCCAGGCGCAATCCAGCTTGTCTCCTGGGAAGCAACCCACAGTCTTCACGCTCCCTTGGAAGACTGCTTTGGGGCGGCTGGACCCCCACGTGCGGCCCTCTTTGGGCTTAGCATGGGCGAGCAGGTCCAGCGGATCCCACCCCCGGGCTGGGGCCGACAGGGGCGTGGCTAGACCCAAGCTCGGGCCGGGAAGAGGGGCGGGGCTGACGCTCTTGTACATGAGCCCCGGCCACATGGCTGTCAGGGTCCCCAGGCGCAATCCAGCTTGTCTCCTGGGAAGCAACCCACAGTCTTCACGCTCCCTCAGAAGACTGTTTTGGTGCGGCTGGACCCCCAAGTGCGGCCCTCTTTGGGCTTTGCGTCCGCGAGCAGGTCCAGCCAATCCCACCCCCGGGCTGGGGCCGCCAGGGGCGTGGCTAGACCCAAGCCCGGGCCGGGAAGAGGGGCGGGGCTGACGCTCGGGGACGTGAGCCCCGGCCA
Organism: Ochotona curzoniae; assembly: GCF_017591425.1. Classification (NCBI taxonomy): domain Eukaryota; kingdom Metazoa; phylum Chordata; class Mammalia; order Lagomorpha; family Ochotonidae; genus Ochotona; species Ochotona curzoniae. The sequence continues at coordinate 175,611 of NW_024465116.1, read as the reverse complement.
CATGGCGGCCAGGGTCCCCAGGCGCAATCCAGCTTGTCTCCTGGGAAGCAACCCACAGTCTTCACGCTCCCTCAGAAGACTGTTTCGGGGTGGCTGGACCCCCACGTGCGGCCCTCTTTGGGCTTAGCGTCGGTCAGCAGGTCCAGCCGATCCCACCCCTGGGCTGGGGCCGCCAGGGGCGTGGCTAGACCCAAGCCCGGGCCGGGAAGAGGGGCGGGGCTGATGCTCGGGGACGTGAGCCCCAGCCACATGGCGGCCGGGGTCCCCAGGCGCAATCCAGCTTGTCTCCTGGAAAGCAACCCAGTCTTCACGCTCCCTCGGAAGACTGTTTCTGGGTGGCTGGACCCCCATGCGCGGCCCTCTTTGGGCTTAGTGTCGGCAAGCAGGTCCAGCCGATCCCACCCCCGGGCTGGGGCCGCCAGGAACGTGGCTAGACCCAAGCCCGGGTCTGGATTTGGCGGGGCTGATGCTCGGGCACGTGAGCCCCGGCCACATGGCGGCCGGGGTCCCCAGGCGCAATCCAGCTTGTCTCCTGGGAAGCAACCCAGTCTTCACGCTCTCTTGGAAGACTGTTTCTGGGTGGCTGCACCCCCACGCGTGGCCATCTTTGGGCTTAGCATCGGCAAGCAGGTACAGCCGATCCCACCCCCGGGCTGGGGCCGCCAGGGGCGTGGCTAGACCCAAGTCCGGGTCTGGAAGAGGGTGGGGCTGATGCTCGGGCACGAGAGCCCCGGCCACATGGCGGCCGGGTTCCCCAGGCGCAATCCAGCTTGTCTCCTGGGAAGGAACCCACAGTCTTCACGGTCCCTCAGAAGAATGTTACAGGGCGGCTGGACCCCCACGCGCGGCCCTCTTTGGGCTTAGCGTGGGCGAGCAGGTCCAGCCGATCCCACCCCCGGGCTGGGGCCCCCAGGGGCGTGGCTAGACCCAAGCCCGGGCCGGGAAAGGGGCGGGGCTGATGCTCGGGGACATGACCCCCGGCCACATGGGGGCCAGGGTCCCCAGGCGCAATCCAGCTTGTCTCCTGGGAAGCAACCCACAGTCTTCACGGTGCCTCAGAAGACTGCTTTGGGGCGGCTGGACCCCCACGCGCGGCCCTCTTTGGGCTTAGCGTGGGCGAGCAGGTCCAGCCGATCCCACCCCCGGGCTGGGGCCGCCAGGGGCGTGGCTAGACCCAAGCCCGGGCCGGGAAGAGGGGCGGGGCTGATGCTCGGGGACATGACCCCCGGCCACATGGGGGCCAGGGTCCCCAGGCGCAATCCAGCTTGTCTCCTGGGAAGCAACCCACAGTCTTCACGCTCCCTCAGAAGACTGCTTTGGGGCGGCTGGACCCCCACGCGCCGCCCTCTTTAGGCTTAGCGTAGGCGAGCAGGTCCAGCGAATCCCACCCCCGGGCTGGGGCCCCCAGGGGCGTTGCTAGACCCAATCCCGGGCCGGGATGAGGGGCGGGGCTGACGCTCGGGGACGTGAGCCCTGGCCACATGGCGGCCGGGGTCCCCAGGCGCAATCCAGCTTGTCTCCTGGGAAGCAACCCACAGTCTTCATGCTCCCTTGGAAGACTGTTTCTGGGTGGCTGGACCCCCATGCGCGGCCCTCTTTGGGCTTAGCGTGGGCGAGCAGGTCCAGCCGATCCCACCCCCGGGCTGGGGCCGCCAGGGGCGTGGCTAGACCCAAGCCCGGGCCGGGAAGAGGGGCGGGGCTGATGCTCGGGGACGTGAGCCCCGGCCACATGGGGGCCAGGGTCCCCAGGCGCAATCCAGCTTGTCTCTTGTGAAGCAACCCACAGTCTTCATGCTCCCTTGGAAGACTGTTTCTGGGTGACTGGACCCCCACGCGCGGCCCTCTTTGGGCTTAGCATCGGCAAGCAAGTCCAGCTGATCCCACCCCCGGGCTGGGGCCGCCAGGGGCGTGGCTAGACCCGAGTCCGGGCCAGGAAGAGGGGCGGGGCTGATGCTCGGGGACATGACCCCCGGCCACATGGGGGCCAGGGTCCCCAGGCGCAATCCAGCTTGTCTCCTGGGAAGCAACCCACAGTCTTCACGCTCCCTTGGAAGACTGCTTTGGGGCGGCTGGACCCCCACGCGTGGCCCTCTTTGGGCTTAGTGTCGGCGAGCAGGTCCAGCGGATCCCACCCCCGGGCTGGGGCCGCCAGGGGCGTGGCTAGACCCAAGCCCAGGCCGGGAAGAGGGGCGGGGCTGACGCTCTTGTACATGAGCCCCGGTCAAATGGCTGTCAGTGTCCCCAGGCGCAATCCAGCTTGTCTCCTGGGAAGCAACCCACAGTCTTCACGCTCCCTCAGAAGACTGTTTTGGTGCGGCTGGACCCCCATGTGCGGCCCTCTTTGGGCTTTGTGTCCGCGAGCAGGTCCAGCCAATCCCACCCCCGGGCTGGGGCCGCCAGGGGCGTGGCTAGACCCAAGCCCGGGCCGGGAAGAGGGGCGGGGCTGACGCTCGGGGACGTGAGCCCCGGCCACATGGCGGCCAGGGTCCCCAGGCGCAATCCAGCTTGTCTCCTGGGAAGCAACCCACAGTCTTCACGCTCCCTCGGAGGACTGTTTTGGTGCGGCTGGACCCCCACGCGCGGCCCTCTTTGGGCTTAGCGTGGGCGAGCAGGTCCAGCCGATCCCACCCCCGGGCTGGGGCCGCCAGGGGCGTGGCTAGACCCAAGTCCGGGTCTGGAAGAGGGCGGGGCTGATGCTCGGGCACGTGAGCCCCGGCCACATGGCGGTCGGGGTCCCCAGGCGCAATCCAGCTTGTCTCCTGGGAAGCAACCCACAGTCTTCACGGTGCCTCAGAAGACTGTTACAGGGCGGCTGGAACCCCACGCGCCGCCCTCTTTGGGCTTAGCGTGGGCGAGCAGGTCCAGCCGATCCCACCCCCGGGCTGGGGCCGCCAGGGGCGTGGCTAGACCAAAGCCCGGGCCGGGAAAGAGGGGCGGGGCTGATGCTCGGGGACATGACCCCCGGCCACATGGGGGCCAGGGTCCCCAGGCGCAATCCAGCTTGTCTCCTGGGAAGCAACCCACAGTCTTCACGCTCCCTCAGAAGACTGTTTCTGGGTGGCTGGACCCCCACGCGCGGCCCTCTTTGGGCTTAGCGTGGGCGAGCAGGTCCAGCGGATCCCACCCCCGGGCTGGGGCCGCCAGGGGCGTGGCTAGACCCAAGCCCGGGCCGGGAAGAGGGGCGGGGCTGACGCTCGGGGACATGACCCCCGGCCACATGGGGGCCAGGGTCCCCAGGCGCAATCCAGCTTGTCTCCTGGGAAGCAACCCACAGTCTTCACGCTCCCTTGGAAGACTGCTTTGGGGCGGCTGGACCCCCATGTGCGGCCCTCTTTGGGCTTAGCGTAGGCGAGCAGGTCCAGCCGATCCCACCCCCGGGCTGGGGCCGCCAGGGGCGTGGCTAGACCCAAGCCCGGGCCGGGAAGAGGGGCGGGGCTGACGCTCTTGGACGTGAGCCCCGGCCACATGGCGGCCGGGGTCCCCAGGCGCAATCCAGCTTGTCTCCTGGGAAGCAACCCACAGTCTTCACGCTCCCTCAGAAGAATGTTTTGGGGCGGCAGGACCCCCATGCGCGGCCCTCTTTGGGCTTAGCATGGGCGAGCAGGTCCAGCCGATCCCACACCCGGGCTGGGGCCGCCAGGGGCGTGGCTAGACCCAAGCCCGGGCCGGGAAGAGGGGCGGGGCTGATGCTCGGGGACGTGAGCCCCGGCCACATGGCGGCCGGGGTCCCCAGGCGCAATCCAGCTTGTCTCCTGGGAAGCAACCCACAGTCTTCACGCTCCCTCAGAAGACTGTTTTGGGGCGGCTGGACCCCCACGCGCGGCCCTCTTTGGGCTTAGCGTAGGCGAGCAGGTACAGCCGATCCCACCCCCGGGCTGGGGCCGCCAGGGGCGTGGCTAGACCCAAGTCCGGGTCTGGAAGAGGGCGGGGCTGATGCTCGGGCACGAGAGCCCCGGCCACATGGCGGCCGGGGTCCCCAGGCGCAATCCAGCTTGTCTCCTGGGAAGCAACCCACAGTCTTCACGCTCCCTTGGAAGACTGTTTCTGGGTGGCTGCACCCCCACGCGCGGCCATCTTTGGGCTTAGCATCGGCAAGCAGGTCCAGCCGATCCCACCCCCGGGCTGGGGCCGCCAGGGGCGTGGCTAGACCCAAGTCCGGGTCTGGAAGAGGGCGGGGCTGATGCTCGGGCACGAGAGCCCCGGCCACATGGCGGTCGGGGTCCCCAGGCGCAATCCAGCTTGTCTCCTGGGAAGCAACCCACAGTCTTCATGCTCCCTTGGAAGACTGTTTCTGGGTGGCTGGAGCCCCACGCGCGGCCCTCTTTGGGCTTAGCATCGGCGAGCAGGTCCAGCCGATCCCACCCCCGGGCTGGGGCCGCCAGGGGCGTGGCTAGACCTAAGCCCGGGCCGGGAAGAGGGGCGGGGCTGACGCTCGGGGACGTGAGCCCCGGCCACATGGCGGCTGGGGTCCCCAGGCGCAATCCAGCTTGTCTCCTGGGAAGCAACCCACAGTCTTCACGCTCCCTTGGAAGACTGCTTTGGGGCGGCTGGACCCCCATGCGCGGCCCTCTTTGGGCTTAGCGTGGGCGAGCAGGTCCAGCCGATCCCACCCCCGGGCTGGGGCCGCCAGGGGCGTGGCTAGACCCAAGCCCGGGCCGGGAAGAGGGGCGGGGCTGACGCTCTGGGACATGAGCCCCGGCCAAATGGCTGGCCAGGGTCCCCAGGCGCAATCCAGCTTGTCTCCTGGGAAGCAACCCACAGTCTTCACGGTCCCTCAGAAGACTGTTTTGGGGCGGCTGGACCCCCACGCGCGGCCCTCTTTGGGCTTTGCGTCCGCGAGCAGGTCCAGCCGATCCCACCCCCGGGCTGGGGCCGCCAGGGGCGTGGCTAGACCCAAGCCCGGGCGGGAAGAGGGGCGGGGCTGACGCTTGGGGACGTGAGCCCCGGCCACATGGCGGCCAGGGTCCCCAGGCGCAATCCAGCTTGTCTCCTGGGAAGCAACCACAGTCCTCACGCTCCCTCGGAAGACTGTTTCTGGGTGGCTGGACCCCCACGCGCGGCCCTCTTTGGGCTTAGTGTCGGCAAGCAGGTCCAGCCGATCCCACCCCCGGGCTGGGGCCGCCAGGGGCGTGGCTAGACCCAAGCCCGGGTCTGGAAGAGGGCGGGGCTGATGCTCGGGCACGTGAGCCCCGGCCACATGGCGGCCGGGGTCCCCAGGCGCAATCCAGCTTGTCTCCTGGGAAGCAACCCACAGTCTTCACGCTCCCTCGGAAGACTGTTTCGGGGCGCCTGGACCCCCACGCGCCGCCCTCTTTGGGCTTAGCGTGGGCGAGCAGGTCCAGCCGATCCCACCCCCGGGCTGGGGCCGCCAGGGGCGTGGCTAGACCCAAGCCCGGGCCGGGAAGAGGGGCGGGGCTGATGCTCTTGGACTTGAGCCCCGGCCACATGGCGGCCGGGGTCCCCAGGCGCAATCCAGCTTGTCTCCTGGGAAGCAACCCACAGTCTTCACGCTCCCCTGGAAGACTGTTTCTGGGTGGCTGCACCCCCACGCGCGGCCCTCTTTGGGCTTAGTGTTGGCGAGCAGGTCCAGCCGATCCCACCCATGGGCTGGGGCCGCCAGGGACGTGGCTAGACCCAAGCCCGGGCCGGAAAGAGGGGCGGGGCTGATGCTCGGGGACGTGAGCCCCGGCCACATGGGGGCCAGGGACCCCAGGCGCAATCCAGCTTGTCTCCTGGGAAGCAACCCACAGTCTTCACGCTCACTTGGAAGACTGCTTTGGGGCGCCTGGACCCCCACGCGCGGCCCTCTTTGGGCTTAGCATCGGCAAGCAGGTACAGCGGCTCCCACCCCCGGGCTGGGGCCGCCAGGGGCGTGGCTAGACCCAATCCCGGGCCGGGAAGAGGGGCGGGGCTGACGCTCGGGGACGTGAGCCCTGGCCACATGGTGGCCAGGGTCCCGAGGCGCAATCCAGCTTGTCTCCTGGGAAGCAACCCAGTCTTCACGCTCCCTTGGAAGACTGTTTCTGGGTGGCTGCACCCCCACGCGCGGCCATCTTTGGGCTTAGCATCGGCAAGCAGGTACAGCGGCTCCCAACCCCGGGCTGGGGCCGCCAGGGGCGTGGCTAGACCCAAGTCCGGGTCTGGAAGAGGGCGGGGCTGATGCTCGGGCACGAGAGCCCCGGCCACATGGCGGTCGGGGTCCCCAGGCGCAATCCAGCTTGTCTCCTGGGAAGCAACCCACAGTCTTCACGCTCCCTCAGGAGACTGTTTTGGTGCGGCTGGACCCCCACGCGCGGCCCTCTTTGGGCTTAGCGTGGGCGAGCAGGTACAGCCGATCCCACCCCCGGGCTGGGGCCGCCAGGGGCGTGGCTAGACCCAAGCCCTGGCCGGGAAGAGGGGCGGGGCTGACGCTCGGGGACGTGAGCCCCGGCCACATGGCGGCCGGGGTCCCCAGGCGCAATCCAGCTTGTCTCCTGGGAAGCAACCCACAGTCTTCACGCTCCCTCAGAAGACTGTTTCGGGGCGGCTGGACCCCCACGCGCGGCCCTCTTTGGGCTTAGCGTGGGCGAGCAGGACCAGCCGATCCCACCCCCGGGCTGGGGCCGCCAGGGGAGTGGCTAGACCCAAGTCCGGGTCTGGAAGAGGGCGGGGCTGATGCTCGGGCACGAGAGCCCCGGCCACATGGCGGTCGGGGTCCCCAGGCGCAATCCAGCTTGTCTCCTGGGAAGCAACCCACAGTCTTCATGCTCCCTTGGAAGACTGTTTCTGGGTGGCTGGACCCCCACGCGCGGCCCTCTTTGGGCTTAGCATGGGCGAGCAGGTCCAGCCGATCCCACCCCCGGGCTGGGGCCACCAGGGGCGTGGCTAGACCCAAGCCCGGGCTGGGAAGAGGGGCGGGGCTGATGCTCGGGCACGAGAGCCCCGGCCACATGGCGGCCGGGGTCCCCAGGCGCAATCCAGCTTGTCTCCTGGGAAGCAACCCACAGTCTTCACGCTCCCTCGGAAGACTGTTTCGGGGCGACTGGACCCCCACGCGCGGCCCTCTTTGGGCTTAGCGTGGGCTAGCAGGTCCAGCCGATCCCACCCCCGGGCTGGGGCCGCCAGGGGCGTGGCTAGACCCAAGCCCGGGCCGGGAAGAGGGGCGGGGCTGACGCTCGGGGACGTGAGCCCCGGCCACATGGCTGTCAGTGTCCCCAGGCGCAATCCAGCTTGTCTCCTGGGAAGCAACCCACAGTCTTCACGCTCCCTTGGAAGACTGCTTTGGGGCGGCTGGACCCCCACGCGCGGCCCTCTTTGGGCTTAGCATCGGCGAGCAGGTCCAGCCGATCCCACCCCCGGGCTGGGGCCGCCAGGGGCGTGGCTAGACCCAAGCCCTGGCCGGGAAGAGGGGCGGGGCTGATGCTTGGGGACGTGAGCCCCGGCCACATGGGGACCAGGGTCCCCAGGCGCAATCCAGCTTGTCTCCTGGGAAGCAACCCACAGTCTTCACGCTCCCTCAGAAGACTGCTTTGGGGCGGCTGGACCCCCACGTGCGGCCCTCTTTGGGATTAGCGTAAGCGAGCAGGTCCAGCTGATCCCAGCCCAGGGCTGGGGCCGCCAGGGGCGTGGCTAGACCCAAGCCCGGGCCGGGATGAGGGGCGGGGCTGACGCTCGGGGACGTGAGCCCTGGCCACATGGCGGCCGGGGTCCCCAGGCGCAATCCAGCTTGTCTCCTGGGAAGCAACCCAGTCTTCACGCTCCCTTGGAAGACTGTTTCTGGGTGGCTGCACCCCCACGCGCGGCCCTCTTTGGGCTTTGCGTCCGCGAGCAGGTCCAGCCGATCCCACCCCCGGGCTGGGGCCGCCAGGGGCGTGGCTAGACCCAAGCCCTGGCCGGGAAGAGGGGCGGGGCTGACGCTTGGGGACGTGAGCCCCGGCCACATGGCGGCCGGGGTCCCCAGGCGCAATCCAGCTTGTCTCCTGGGAAGCAACCCACAGTCTTCACGCTCCCTCAGAAGACTGTTTCGGGGCGACTGGACCCCCACGCGCGGCCCTCTTTGGGCTTAGCGTGGGCGAGCAGGTCCAGCCGATCCCACCCCCGGGCTAGGGCCGCCAGGGGCGTGGCTAGACCCTAGCCCTGGGCGGGAAGAGGGGCGGAGCTGACGCTCTTGGATGTGAGCCCCGGCCACATGGCGGCCGGTGTCCCCAGGCGGAATCCAGCTTGTCTCTTGGGAAGCAACCCACAGTCTTCACGCTCCCTCGGAAGACTGTTTCATGGCGGCTGGACCCCCACGCGCGGCCCTCTTTGGGCTTAGCTTGGGCGAGCAGGTCCAGCCGATCCCACCCCCGGGCTGGGGCCGCGAGGGGCGTGGCTAGACCCAAGCCCGGGCCGGGAAGAGGGGCGGGGCTGACGCTCTTGGATGTGAGCCCCGGCCACATGGCGGCCGGGGTCCCCAGGCGCAATCCAGCTTGTCTCCTGGGAAGCAACCCAGTCTTCACGCTCCCTTGGAAGACTGTTTCTGGGTGGCTGCACCCCCACGCGCGGCCCTCTTTGGGCTTAGCGTGGGCGAGCAGGTCCAGCCGATCCCACCCCCGGGCTGGGGCCGCCAGGGGCGTGGCTAGACCCAAGCCCGGGCCGGAAAGAGTGGCGGGGCTGATGCTCGGGGACGTGAGCCACGGCCACAGGGGGGCCAGGGACCCCAGGCGCAATCCAGCTTGTCTCCTGGGAAGCAACCCACAGTCTTCACGCTCCCTCAGAAGACTGTTTCATGGCGGCTGGACCCCCACGTGCGGCCCTCTTTGGGCTTAGCGTGGGCGAGCAGGTCCAGCCGGTCCCACCCCCGGGCTGGGGCCGCCAGGGGCGTGGTAAACGCAAGCCCGGGCCGGGAAGAGGGGCGGGGCTGACGCTCGGGGACGTGAGCCCTGGCCACATGGCGGCCGGGGTCCCCAGGCGCAATCCAGCTTGTCTCCTGGGAAGCAACCCAGTCTTCACGCTCTCTTGGAAGACTGTTTCTGGGTTGCTGCACCCCCACGCGCGGCCATCTTTGGGCTTAGCATCGGCAAGCAGGTACAGCGGCTCCCACCCCCGGGCTGGGGCCGCCAGGGGCGTGGCTAGACCCAATCCCGGGCCGGGATGAGGGGCGGGGCTGACGCTCGGGGACGTGAGCCCTGGCCACATGGTGGCCAGGGTCCCGAGGCGCAATCCAGCTTGTCTCCTGGGAAGCAACCCAGTCTTCACGCTCCCTTGGAAGACTGTTTCTTGGTGGCTGCACCCCCACGCGCGGCCATCTTTGGGCTTAGCATCGGCAAGCAGGTCCAGCCGATCCCACCCCCGGGCTGGGGCCGCCAGGGGAGTGGCTAGACCCAAGTCCGGGTCTGGAAGAGGGCGGGGCCGATGCTCGGGCACGAGAGCCCCGGCCACATGGCGGTCGGGGTCCCCAGGCGCAATCCAGCTTGTCTCCTGGGAAGCAACCCACAGTCTTCACGCTCCCTTGGAAGACTGTTTCTGGGTGGCTGGAGCCCCACGCGCGGCCCTCTTTGGGCTTAGCATGGGCCAGCAGGTCCAGCCGATCCCACCCCCGGGCTGGGGCCGCCAGGGGCGTGGCTAGACCTAAGCCCGGGCCGGGAAGAGGGGCGGGGCTGACGCTCGGGCACGTGAGCCCCGGCCACATGGCGGCCAGTGTCCCCAGGCGCAATCCAGCTTGTCTCCTGGGAAGCAACCCACAGTCTTCACGCTCCCTTGGAAGACTGCTTTGGGGCGGCTGGACCCCCATGCGCGGCCCTCTTTGGGCTTAGCTTGGGCGAGCAGGTCCAGCCGATCCCACCCCCGGGCTGGGGCCGCCAGGGGCGTGGTTAGACCCAAGCCCGGGCCGGGAAGAGGGGCGGGGCTGACGCTCTTGTACATGAGCCCCGGCCAAATGGCTGTCAGTGTCCCCAGGCGCAATCCAGCTTGTCTCCTGGGAAGCAACCCACAGTCTTCACGGTCCCTCAGAAGACTGTTTTGGTGCGGCTGGACCCCCACGCGCGGCCCTCTTTGGGCTTTGCGTCCGCGAGCAGGTCCAGCCGATCCCACCCCCGGGCTGGGGCCGCCAGGGGCGTGGCTAGACCCAAGCCCTGGCCGGGAAGAGGGGCGGGGCTGACGCTCGGGTACGTGAGCCCCGGCCACATGGGGGCCAGGGTCCCCAGGCGCAATCCAGCTTGTCTCCTGGGAAGCAACCCACAGTCTTCACGCTCCCTCTGAAGACTGTTTCGGGGCGGCTGGACCCCCATGCGGGGCCCTCTTTGGGCTTAGCGTCGGCCAGCAGGTCCAGCCGATCCCACCCCCGGGCTGGGGCCGCCAGGGGCTTGGCTAGACCCAAGCCCTGGGCGGGAAGAGGGGCGGAGCTGACGCTTGGGGACGTGAGCCCCGGCCACATGGCGGCCAGGGTCCCCAGGCGCAATCCAGCTTGTCTCCTGGGAAGCAACCCAGTCCTCACGCTCCCTCGGAAGACTGTTTCTGGGTGGCTGGACCCCCACGCGCGGCCCTCTTTGGGCTTAATGTCGGGAAGCAGGTCCAGCCGATCCCACCCCCGGGCTGGGGCCGCCAGGGGCGTGGCTAGACCCAAGCCCGGGTGTGGAAGAGGGCAGGGCTGATGCTCGGGCACGTGAGCCCCGGCCAATTGGCGGCCGGGGTCCCCAGGCGCAATCCAGCTTGTCTCCTGGGAAGCAACCCACAGTCTTCACGCTCCCTCGGAAGACTGTTTCGGGGCGCCTGGACCCCCACGCGCCGCCCTCTTTGGGCTTAGCGTGGGCGAGCAGGTCCAGCCGGTCCCACCCCCGGGCTGGGGCCGCCAGGGGCGTGGTAAACGCAAGCCCGGGCCGGGAAGAGGGGCGGGGCTGACGCTCTTGGATTTGAGCCCCGGCCACATGGCGGCCGGGGTCCCCAGGCGCAATCCAGCTTGTCTCCTGGGAAGCAACCCAGTCTTCACGCTCCCTTGGAAGACTGTTTCTGGGTGGCTGCACCCCCACGCGCGGCCCTCTTTGGGCTTAGTGTTGGCGAGCAGGTCCAGCCGATCCCACCCATGGGCTGGGGCCGCCAGGGACGTGGCTAGACCCAAGCCATGGCCGGGAAGAGGGGCGGGGCTGATGCTCGGGGACGTGAGCCCCGGCCACATGGGGACCAGGGTCCCCAGGCGCAATAAAGCTTGTCTCCTGGGAAGCAACCCACAATCTTCACGCTCCCTCAGAAGACTGCTTTGGGGCGGCTGGACCCCCACGCGCGGCCCTCTTTGGGCTTAGAGTAGGCGAGCAGCTCCAGCTGATCCCACCCCCGGGCTGGGGCCGCCAGGGGAGTGGCTAGACCCAAGCCATGGCCGGGAAGAGGGGCGGGGCTGATGCTCGGGGACGTGAGCCCCGGCCACATGGGGACCAGGGTCCCCAGGCGCAATCCAGCTTGTCTCCTGGGAAGCAACCCACAATCTTCACGCTCCCTCAGAAGACTGCTTTGGGGCGGCTGGACCCCCACGCGCGGCCCTCTTTGGGCTTAGAGTAGGCGAGCAGCTCCAGCTGATCCCACCCCCGGGCTGGGGCCGCCAGGGGCGTGGCTAGACCCAATCCCGGGCCGGGATGAGGGGCGGGGCTGACGCTCGAGGACGTGAGCCCTGGCCACATGGCGGCCGGGGTCCGCAGGCGCAATCCAGCTTGTCTCCTGGGAAGCAACCCAGTCTTCACGCTCCCTTGGAAGACTGTTTCTGGGTGGCTGCACCCCCACGCGCGGCCCTGTTTGGGCTTTGCGTCCGCGAGCAGGTCCAGCAGATCCCACCCCCGGGCTGGGGCCGCCAGTGGCGTGGCTAGACCCAAGCCCTGGCCGGGAAGAGGGGCGGGGCTGACGCTCGGGGACGTGAGCCCCGGCCACATGGCGGCCGGGGTCCCCAGGCGCAATCCAGCTTGTCTCTTGGGAAGCAACCCACAGTCTTCACGCTCCCTCGGAAGACTGTTTCATGGCGGCTGGACCCCCACGTGCGGCCCTCTTTGGGCTTAGCTTGGGCGAGCAGGTCCAGCCGATCCCACCCCCGGGCTGGGGCCGCCAGGGGCGTGGCTAAACCCAAGCCCGGGCCGGGAAGAGGGGCGGGGCTGACGCTCGGGGACGTGAGCCCCGGCCACATGGCGGCCGGGGTCCTCAGGCGCAATCCAGCTTGTCTCCTGGGAAGCAACCCAGTCTTCACGCTCACTTGGAAGACTGTTTCTGGGTGGCTGCACCCCCACGCGCGGCCCTCTTTGGGCTTAGCGTGGGCGAGCAGGTCCAGGGGTCCCACCCCCGGGCTGGGGCCGCCAGGGGCGTGGCTAGACCCAAGCCCGGGCCGGAAAGAGTGGCGTGGCTGATGCTCGGGCACGTGAGCCCCGGGCACAGGGGGGCCAGGGACCCCAGGCTCAATCCAGCTTGTCTCCTGGGAAGCAACCCACAGTCTTCACGCTCCCTCGGAAGACTGTTTCATGGCGGCTGGACCCCCACGTGCGGCCCTCTTTGGGCTTAGCGTGGGCGAGCAGGTCTAGCCGATCCCACCCCCGGGCTGGGGCCGCCAGGGGCGTGGTAAACGCAAGCCCGGGCCGGGAAGAGGGGCGGGGCTGACGCTCGGGGACGTGAGCCCCGGCCACATGGCGGCCGGGGTCCCCAGGCGCAATCCAGCTTGTCTCCTGGGAAGCAACCCACAGTCTTCACGCTCCCTCGGAAGACTGTTTCGGGGCGCCTGGACCCCCACGCGCCGCCCTTTTTGGGCTTAGCGTGGGCGAGCAGGTCCAGCCGGTCCCACCCCCGGGCTGGGGCCGCCAGGGGCGTGGTAAACGCAAGCCCGGGCCGGGAAGAGGGGCGGGGCTGTCGCTTGGGGACGTGAGCCCCGGCCACATGGCGGCCGGGGTCCCCAGGCGCAATCCAGCTTGTCTCTTGGGAAGCAACCCACAGTCTTCACGCTCCCTCGGAAGACTGTTTTGGGGAGGGTGCACTCCCTTGCGCTGCCCTCTTTGGGCTTAGCGTGGGCGAGCAGGTCCAGCCGATCCCACCCCCGGGCTGGGGCCGCCAGGGGCGTGGCTATACCCAAGCCCGGGCCGGGAAGAGGGGCGGGGCTGACGCTCGGGGACGTGAGCCCCGGCCACAAGGAGGCCGGCGTCCTCAGGCGCAATCCAGCTTGTCTCTTGGGAAGCAACCCACAGTCTTCACGCTCCCTCGGAAGACTGTTTCTGGGTGGCTGGACCCCCACGCGCGGCCCTCTTTGGGCTTAGCGTCGGCAAGCAGGTCCAGCCAATCCCTCCCCCGGGCTGGGGCCGCCAGGGGCGTGGCTAGACCCAAGCCCGGGCCGGGAAGTGGGGCGGGGCTGACGCTTGGGGACGTGAGCCCCGGCCACATGGCGGCCGGGGTCCCCAGGCGCAATCCAGCTTGTCTCTTGGGAAGCAACCCACAGTCTTCACGCTCCCTCGGAAGACTGTTTCGGGGTGGGGGAACCCTCATGCGGGGCCCTCTTTGGGCTTAGTGTCGGCGAGCAGGTCCAGCCGATCCCACCCTGGGCTGGGGCCGCCAGGGGCGTGGCTAGACCCAAGCCCGGGCCGGGAAGAGGGGTGGGGCTGACGCTCGGGGACGTGAGCCCCGGCCACATGGAGGCCGGGGTCCCCAGGTGCATTCCAGCTTGTCTCCTGGGAAGCAACCCATAGTCTTCACGCTCCCTCGGAAGACTGTTTTGGGGCGGCTGGACCCCCACGTGCGGCCCTCTTTGGGCTTAGTGTCGGCGAGCAGGTCCAGCCGATCCCACCCCCGGGCTGGGGCCATCAGGGGCGTGGCTAGACCCAAGCCCGGGCCGGGAAGAGGGGCGGGGCTGACTTTTGGGGACATGAGCCCCGGCCACATGGAGGCCGGGGTCCCCAGGCGCAATCCAGCTTGTCTCTTGGGAAGCAACCCACAGTCTTCACGCTCCCTCATAAGACTGTTTCGGGGAGGGTGCACTGCCATGCGCGGCCCTCTTTGGGCTTAGCGTGGGCGAGCAGGTCCAGCCAATCCCACCCCTGGGCTGGGTCCGCCAGGGGCATGGCTAGACCCAAGCCCGGGCCGGGAAGAGGGGCGGGGCTGACTTTTGGGGACGTGAGCCCCCGGCCACAAGGAGGCCGGCGTCCTCAGGCGCAATCCAGCTTGTCTCCTGGGAAGCAACCCACAGTCTTCACGCTCCCTCGGAAGACTGTTTCTGGGTGGCTGGACCCCCACGTGCGGCCCTGTTTGGGCTTAGTGTCGGCGAGCAGGTCCAGCCGATCCCACCCCCGGGCTGGGGCCATCAGGGGCGTGGCTAGACCCAAGCCCGGGCCGGAAAGAGGGGCGGGGCTGACTTTTGGGGTCGTGAGCCCCGGCCACAAGGAGGCCGGGGTCCCCAGGCGCAATCCAGCTTGTCTCTTGGGAAGCAACCCACAGTCTTCACGCTCCCTTGGAAGACTGTTTCGGGGAGGGTGCACCCTCATGCGGGGCCCTCTTTGGGCTTAGCGTCGGCAAGCATGTCCATCTGATCCCACCCCCGGGATGGGGCCGCCAGGTGCTTGGCTAGACACAAGCCCGGGCCGGGAAGAAGGGCGGGGCTGATGCTCGGGGAAGTGAACCCCGGCCACATGGAGGCCGGGGTCCCCAGGCGCAATCCAGCTTGTCTCTTGGGAAGCAACCCACAGTCTTCACGCTGCCTCAGAAGACTGTTTCGGGGCGGCTGGACCCCCACCCGCGGCCCTCATGGGCTTAGCGTGGGCGAGCAGGTCCAGCCGATCCCACCCCCGGGCTGGGGCCGCCAGGTGCGTGGCTAGACCCAAGCCCTGGCCGGGAAGAGGGGCGGGGCTGACGCTCGGGGACGTGAGCCCCGGCCACATGGGGGTCAGGGTCCCCAGGCGCAATCCAGCTTGTCTCCTGGGAAGCAACCCACAGTCTTCACGCTCCCTTGGAAGACTGCTTTGGGGCGGGTGGACCCCTACGTGCGGCCCTCTTTGGGCTTAGTGTCGGCGAGCAGGTCCATCTGATCCCACCCCCGGGCTGGGGCCGCCAGGGGCGTGGCTAGACCCAAGCCCGGGCCGGGAAGAGGGGCGGGGCTGATGCTCGGGGACGTGAGCCCCGGCCACATGGGGGTCAGTGTCCCCAGGCGCAATCCAGCTTGTCTCCTGGGAAGCAACCCACAGTCTTCACGCTCCCTTGGAAGACTGCTTTGGGGCGGGTGGACCCCCACGCGCGGCCCTCTTTGGGTTAGCATTGGCCAGCAGGTCCAGCCGATCCCACCCCCGGGCTGGGGCCGCCAGGGGCGTGGCTAGACCCAAGCCCGGGCCGGGAAGAGGGGCGGGGCTGACGCTGTTGGACGTGAGCCCCGGCCACATGGCGGCCGGGGTCCCCAGGTGCATTCCAGCTTGTCTCCTGGGAAGCAACCCACAGTCTTCACGCTCCCTCAGAAGACTGTTTTGGGGCTGCTGGACCCCCACGCGCGGCCCTCTTTGGGCTTAGTGTCGCCAAGCAGGTCCAGCCGATCCCACCCCCGGGCTGGGGCCGCCAGGGGCGTGGCTAGACCCAAGCCCGGGCCTGGAAGAGGGCGGGGCTGACGCTCTTGGACGTGAGCCCCGGCCACATGGCGGCCGGGGTCCCCAGGCGCAATCCAGCTTGTCTCTTAGGAAGCAACCCATAGTCTTCACGCTCGCTCAGAAGACTGTTTTGGGGCGGCTGGACCCCCACATGCGGCCCTCTTTGGGCTTAGCGTGGGCGAGCAGGTCCAGCCAATCCCACCCCCGGGTTGGGGCCGCCAGGGGCGTGGCTAGACCCAAGCCAGGGCCGGGAAGAGGGGCGGGGCTGATGCTCGGGGAAGTGAGCCCCGGCCACATGGGGACCAGGGTCCCCAGGCGCAATCCAGCTTGTCTCCTGGGAAGCAACCCACAGTCTTCACGCTCCCTCGGAAGACTGTTTCGGGGCCACTGGACCCCCACGCGCGGCCCTCTTTGGGCTTAGCGTCGGCAAGCAGGTCCAGCCAATCCGACCCCCGGGCTGGGGCCATCAGGGGCGTGGCTAGACCCAAGCCCGGGCCGGGAAGAGGGGCGGGGCTGATGCTCGGGGACGTGTACCCCGGCCACATGGAGGCCGGGGTCCCCAGGCGCAATCCAGCTTGTCTCTTGGGAAGCAACCCACAGTCTTCACGCTCCCTCGGAAGACTGTTTTGGGGAGGGTGCACTCCCTTGCGCTGCCCTCTTTGGGCTTAGCGTGGGCGAGCAGGTCCAGCCAATCCCACCCCCGGGCTGGGGCCGCCAGGGGCGTGGCTATACCCAAGCCCGGGCCGGGAAGAGGGGCGGGGCTGACGCTCGGGGACGTGAGCCCCGGCCACAAGGAGGCCGGCGTCCTCAGGCGCAATCCAGCTTGTCTCTTGGGAAGCAACCCACAGTCTTCACGCTCCCTCGGAAGACTGTTTCTGGGTGGCTGGACCCCCACGCGCGGCCCTCTTTGGGCTTAGCGTCGGCAAGCAGGTCCAGCCAATCCCTCCCCCGGGCTGGGGCCGCCAGGGGCGTGGCTAGACCCAAGCCCGGGCCGGGAAGAGGGGCGGGGCTGACGCTCGGGGACCTGAGCCCCGGCCACATGGCGGCCGGGGTCCCCAGGCGCAATCCAGCTTGCCTCTTGGGAAGCAACCCACAGTCTTCACGCTCCCTCGGAAGACTGTTTCGGGGAGGGTGCACCCTCATGCGGGGCCCTCTTTGGGCTTAGTGTCGGCGAGCAGGTCCAGCCGATCCCACCCTGGGCTGGGGCCGCCAGGGGCGTGGCTAGACCCAAGCCCGGGCCGGGAAGAGGGGTGGGGCTGACGCTCGGGGACGTGAGCCCCGGCCACATGGAGGCCGGGGTCCCCAGGTGCATTCCAGCTTGTCTCCTGGGAAGCAACCCACAGTCTTCACGCTCCCTCGGAAGACTGTTTTGGGGCGGCTGGACCCCCACGTGCGGCCCTCTTTGGGCTTAGTGTCGGCGAGCAGGTCCAGCCGATCCCACCCCCGGGCTGGGGCCGCCAGGGGCGTGGCTAGACCGAAGCCCGGGCCGGGAAGAGGGGCGGGGCTGACTTTTGGGGACATGAGCCCCGGCCACATGGAGGCCGGGGTCCCCAGGCGCAATCCAGCTTGTCTCTTGGGAAGCAACCCACAGTCTTCACGCTCCCTCGGAAGACTGTTTCGGGGAGGGTGCACCCTCATGCGGGGCCCTCTTTGGGCTTAGCTTCGGCAAGCATGTCCATCTGATCCCACCCCCGGGATGGGGCCGCCAGGTGCTTGGCTAGACACAAGCCCGGGCCGGGAAGAGGGGCGGGGCTGATGCTCGGGGAAGTGAACCCCGGCCACATGGAGGCCGGGGTCCCCAGGCGCAATCCAGCTTGTCTCTTGGGAAGCAACCCACAGTCTTCACGCTGCCTCAGAAGACTGTTTCGGGGCGGCTGGACCCCCACCCGCGGCCCTCTTGGGCTTAGCGTGGGCGAGCAGGTCCAGCCGATCCCACCCCCGGGCTGGGGCCGCCAGGTGCGTGGCTAGACCCAAGCCCGGGCCGGGAAGAGGGGCGGGGCTGATGCTCGGGGAAGTGAACCCCGGCCACATGGAGGCCGGGGTCCCCAGGCGCAATCCAGCTTGTCTCCTGGGAAGCAACCCACAGTCTTCACGCTCCCTTGGAAGACTGCTTTGGGGCGGGTGGACCCCCACGCGCGGCCCTCTTTGGGTTAGCATTGGCCAGCAGGTCCAGCCGATCCCACCCCCGGGCTGGGGCCGCCAGGGGCGTGGCTAGACCCAAGCCCGGGCCGGGAAGAGGGGCGGGGCTGACGCTCTTGGACGTGAGCCCCGGCCACATGGCGGCCGGGGTCCCCAGGTGCATTCCAGCTTGTCTCCTGGGAAGCAACCCACAGTCTTCACGCTCCCTCAGAAGACTGTTTTGGGGCTGCTGGACCCCCACGCGCGGCCCTCTTTGGGCTTAGTGTCGCCAAGCAGGTCCAGCCGATCCCACCCCCGGGCTGGGGCCGCCAGGGGCGTGGCTAGACCCAAGCCCGGGCCGGGAAGAGGGGCGGGGCTGACGCTCTGGGACGTGAGCCCCGGCCACATGGCGGCCGGGGTCCCCAGGCGCAATCCAGCTTGTCTCCTGGGAAGCAACCCACAGTCTTCACGCTCCCTCAGAAGACTGTTACAGGGCGGCTGGACCCCCACGCGCGGCCCTCTTTGGGCTTATCGTGGGCGAGCAGGTCCAGCCGATCCAACCCCTGGGCTGGGGCCGCCAGGGGCGTGGCTAGACCCAAGCCCTGGGGGGGGAAGAGGGGCGGGGCTGATGCTCGGGGACGTGAGCCCCGGGCACATGGGGGTCAGGGTCCCCAGGCGCAATCCAGCTTGTCTCCTGGGAAGCAACCCACAGTCTTCACGCTCCCTTGGAAGACTGCTTTGGGGCGGCTGGACCCCCACGCGCGGCCCTCTTTGGGCTTAGCATCGGCGAGCAGGTCCAGCCGATCCCACCCCCGGGTTGGGGCCGCCAGGTGCGTGGCTAGACACAAGCCCGGGCCGGGAAGAGGGGCGGGGCTAATGCTCGGGGAAGTGAGCCCCGGCCACATGGAGGCCGGGGTCCCCAGGCGCAATCCAGCTTGTCTCTTGGGAAGCAACCCACAGTCTTCACGCTCGCTCAGAAGACTGTTTCGGGGCGGCTGGACCCCCACCCGCGGCCCTCTTGGGCTTAGCGTGGGCGAGCAGGTCCAGCCAATCCCAACCCCGGGCTAGGGCCGTCAGGGGCGTGGCTAGACCCAAGCCCGGGCCGGGAAGAGGGGCGGGGCTGACGCTTGGGGACGTGAGCCCCGGCCACATGGGGGTCAGGGTCCCCAGGCGCAATCCAGCTTGTCTCCTGGGAAGCAACCCACAGTCTTCACGCTCCCTCAGAAGACTGTTTTGGGGCGCCTGGACCCCCGTCGTTGCCCTCTTTGGGCTATGTGTCGGCGAGCAGGTCCAGCCAATCCCACCCCCGGGCTGGGGCCATCAGGGGCGCAGCTAGACCCAATCCCGGGCCGGGAAGAGGGGCGGGGCTGACGCTCGGGGACGTGAGCCCCGGCCACATGGAGGCCGGGGTCCTCAGGCGCAATCCAGCTTGTCTCTTGGGAAGCAACCCACAGTCTTCTAGCTCCCTTGGAAGAGTGTTTTGGGGCGGCTGGACCCCCACGTGCGGCCCACTTTGGCCTTAGTGTCGGCGAGCAGGTCCAGCCAATCCCACCCCCGGGCTGGGGCCATCAGGGGCGTGGCTAGACCCAAGCCCGGGGCGGGAAGAGGGGCGGGGCTGACGCTCTGGGACGTGAGCCCCGGCCACATGGCGGCCGGGGTCCCCAGGCGCATTCCAGCTTGTCTCTTGGGAAGCAACCCACAGTCTTCACGCTCCCTCGGAAGACTGTTTCGGGGAGGGTGCACTCCCATGCGGGGCCCTCTTTGGGCTTAGTGTCGGCGAGCAGGTCCAGCCGATCCCACCCCCGGGCTGGGGCCGCCAGGGGCATGGCTAGACCCAAGCCCGGGCCGGGAAGAGGGGCGGGGCTGATGCTCTTGGACTTGAGCCCCGGCCACATGGGGGCCGGGGTCCCCAGGCGCAATCCAGCTTGTCTCCTGGGAAGCAACCCACAGTCTTCACGCTCCCTCGGAAGACTGTTTCGGGGCGCCTGGACCCCCGTGCATTGCTATCTTTGGGCTATGTGTCGGCAGGCAGGTCCAGCCGATCCCACCCCCGGGCTGGGGCCGTCAGGGGCGTGGCTAGACCCAAGCCCGCGCC
Organism: Ochotona curzoniae; assembly: GCF_017591425.1. Taxonomy (NCBI): domain Eukaryota; kingdom Metazoa; phylum Chordata; class Mammalia; order Lagomorpha; family Ochotonidae; genus Ochotona; species Ochotona curzoniae. The sequence continues at coordinate 155,862 of NW_024465116.1, read as the reverse complement.
TGGAAGAGGGCGGGGCTGACGCTCTTGGACGTGAGCCCCGGCCACATGGCGGCCGGGGTCCCCAGGCGCAATCCAGCTTGTCTCTTAGGAAGCAACCCACAGTCTTCACGCTCGCTCAGAAGACTGTTTTGGGGCGGCTGGACCCCCACATGCGGCCCTCTTTGGGCTTAGCGTGGGCGAGCAGGTCCAGCCAATCCCACCCCCGGGTTGGGGCCGCCAGGGGCGTGGCTAGACCCAAGCCAGGGCCGGGAAGAGGGGAGGGGCTGCTGCTCGGGGACGTGAGCCCCGGCCACATGGGGACCAGGGACCCCAGTCGCAATCCAGCTTGTCTCCTGGGAAGCAACCCACAGTCTTCACGCTCCCTCGGAAGACTGTTTCGGGGCCACTGGACCCCCACGCGCGGCCCTCTTTGGGCTTAGCGTCGGCAAGCAGGTCCAGCCGATCCCACCCCCGGGCTGGGGCCGCCAGGGGCGTGGCTAGACCCAAGCCCGGGCCGGAAAGAGGGGCGGGGCTGATGCTCTGGGACGTGAGCCCTGGCCACATGGAGGCCGGGGTCCTCAGGCGCAATCCAGCTTGTCACTTGGGAAGCAACCCACAGTCTTCACGCTCCCTCGGAAGACTGTTTCGGGGAGGGTGCACCCTCATGCGGGGCCCTCTTTGGGCTTAGTGTCGGCGAGCAGGTCCAGCCGATCCCACCCTGGGCTGGGGCCGCCAGGGGCGTGGCTAGATCCAAGCCCGGGCCGGGAAGAGGGGTGGGGCTGACGCTCAGGGACGTGAGCCCCGGCCACATGGAGGCCGGGGTCCCCAGGTGCATTCCAGCTTGTCTCCTGGGAAGCAACCCACAGTCTTCACGCTCCCTCAGAAGACTGTTTTGGGGCGGCTGGACCCCCACGTGCTGCCCTCTTTGGGCTTAGTGTCGGCGAGCAGGTCCAGCCGATCCCACCCCCGGGCTGGGGCCATCAGGGGCGTGGCTAGACCCAAGCCCGGGCCGGGAAGAGGGGCGGGGCTGACTTTTGGGGACGTGAGCCCCGGCCACATGGAGGCCGGGGTCCCCAGGCGCAATCCAGCTTGTCTCTTGGGAAGCAACCCACAGTCTTCACGCTCCCTCGGAAGACTGTTTCGGGGAGGGTGCACTGCCATGCGCGGCCCTCTTTGGGCTTAGCGTGGGCGAGCAGGTCCAGCCAATCCCACCCCTGGGCATGGGCCGCCAGGGGCATGGCTAGACCCAAGCCCGGGCCGGGATGAGGGGCGGGGCTAACTTTTGGGGACGTGAGCCCCCGGCCACAAGGAGGCCGGCGTCCTCAGGCGCAATCCAGCTTGTCTCCTGGGAAGCAACCCACAGTCTTCACGCTCCCTCGGAAGACTGTTTCTGGGTGGCTGGACCCCCACGCGCGGCCCTCTTTGGGCTTATCGTGGGCGAGCAGGTCCAGCCAATCCCACCCCCGGGCTGGGGCCATCAGGGGCGTGGCTAGACCCAAGCCCGGGCCGGGAAGAGGGGCGGGGCTGACGCTCGGGGACGTGAGCCCCGGCCACATGGCGGCCGGGGTCCCCAGGTGCATTCCAGCTTGTCTCCTGGGAAGCAACCCACAGTCTTCACGCTCCCTCAGAAGAGTGTTTTGGGGCGGCTGGACCCCCACGTGCGGCCCACTATGGCCTTAGTGTCGGCGAGCAGGTCCAGCCAATCCCACCCCCGGGCTGGGGCCATCAGGGGCGTGGCTAGACCCAAGCCCGGGACGGGAAGAGGGGCGGGGCTGATGCTCTGGGACGTGAGTCCCGGCCACATGGCGGCCAGGGTCCCCAGGCGCAATCCAGCTTGTCTCCTGGGAAGCAACCCACAGTCTTCACGCTCCCTGGGAAGACTGTTTCGGGGCGGCTGGACCCCCGTGCGTTGCAATCTTTGGACTATGTGTCGGCAAGCAGGTCCATCTGATCCCACCCCCGGGCTGGGGCCGCCAGGGGCGTGGCTAGACCTAAGCCTGGGCCGGGAAGAGGGGCGGGGCTGATGCTCTTGGACGTGAGCCCCGGCCACATGGCTGTCAGTGTCCCCAGGCACAATCCAGCTTGTCTCCTGGGAAGCAACCCACAGTCTTCACGCTCCCTCAGAAGACTGTTTTGGGGCGGTTGGACCCCCACGAGCGGCCCTCTTTGGGCTAAGCGTGGGCGAGCAGGTCCAGCCGATCCCACCCCCGGGCTGGGGCCATCAGGGGCGTGGCTAGACCCAAGCCCGGGCCAGGAAGAGGGGCGGGGCTGACGCTCAGGGAAGCGAACCCTGGCCACATGGCGGCCGGGGTCCCCAGGCGCAATCCAGCTTGTCTCCTGGGAAGCAACCCACACTCTTCACGCTCCCTCGGAAGACTGTTTTGGTGAGGCTGGACCCCCACGCGCCGCCCTCTTTGGGCTATGTGTCGACGAGCAGGTCCAGCCGATCCCACCCCCGGGCTGGGGCTGTCAGGGGCGTGGCTAGACCCAAGCCCGGGCCTGGAAGAGGGCAGGGCTGACGCTCGGGGACGTGAGCCCCGGCCCCATGGCGGCCGGGGTCCCCAGGCGCAATCCAGCTTGTCTCTTGGGAAGCAACCCACAGTCTTCATGCTCGCTCCGAAGACTGTTTCGGGGCGGCTGGACCCCCACGCGCGGCCCTCTTTGGGCTTAGCGTGGGCGAGCAGGTCAAGCCGATCCCACCCCCGGGCTGGGGCCGCCAGGTGCGTGGCTAGACCCAAGCCCTGGCCGGGAAGAGGGGCGGGGCTGATGCTCGGGGACGTGAGCCCTGGCCACATGGGGGTCAGGGTCCCCAGGCGCAATCCAGCTTGTCTCCTGGGAAGCAACCCACAGTCTTCACGGTCCCTCAGAAGACTGTTACAGGGTGGCTGGACCCCCATGTGCGGCCCTCTTTGGGCTTAGCGTGTGCGAGCAGGTCCAGCCGATCCCACCCCCGGGCTGGGGCCGCCAGGGGCGTGGCTAGACCCAAGCCCGGGCCGGGAAGAGGGGCGGGGCTGACGCTTGGGGACGTGAGCCCCGGCCACATGGCGGCCGGCGTCCTCAGGCTCAATCCAGCTTGTCTCCTGGGAAGCAACCCACAGTCTTCACGCTCCCTCAGAAGACTGTTTTGGGGCGGCTGGATCCACACGTGCGGCCCTCTTTGGGCTTAGCATGGGCGAGCAGGTCCATCTGATCCCACCCCCGGGCTGGGGCCGACAGGGGCGTGGCTAGATCCAAGCCCTGGCCGGGAAGAGGGGCGGGGCTGATGCTCGGGGACGTGAGCCCCGGCCACATGGCGGCCAGGGTCCCCAGGCGCAATCCAGCTTGTCTCCTGGGAAGCAACTCACAGTCTTCACGCTCCCTCGGAAGACAGTTTCATGGAGGCTGGACCCCCACATGCGGCCCTCTTTGGGCTTAGCATGGGCGAGTAGGTACAGCCGATCCCACCCCCGGGCTGGGGCCGCCAGGGGCGTGGCTAGACCCTAGCCCGGGCCAGGAAGAGGGGCGGGGCTGACGCTCGGGGACGTGAGCCCCGGTCACATGGGGGTCAGGGTCCCCAGGCGCAATCCAGCTTGTCTCCTGGGAAGCAACCCACAGTCTTCACGCTCCCTCAGAAGACTGTTTTGGGGCGGCTGGACCCCCATGCGGGGCCCTCTTTGGGCTTAGTGTCGGCGAGCAGGTCCAGCCGATCCCACCCCCGGGCTGGGGCCGCCAGGGGCGTGGCTAGACCCAAGCCCGGGCCGGGAAGAGGGGCGGGGCTGACGCTCGGGGAAGTGAACCCCGGCCACATGGCGGCCGGGGTCCCCAGGCGCAATCCAGCTGGTCTCCTGGGAAGCAACCCACAGTCTTCACGCTCCCTCGGAAGACTGTTTTGGGGCGCCTGGACCCCTGCGCGTTGCCCTCTTTGGGCTATGTGTCGACGAGCAGGTCCAGCCGATCCCACCCCCGGGCTGTGGCTGTCAGGGGCGTGGCTAGACCCAAGCCCGGGCCTGGAAGAGGGCAGGGCTGACGCTCGGGGACGTGAGCCCCGGCCACATGGCGGCCGGGGTCCCCAGGCGCAATCCAGCTTGTCTCTTGGGAAGCAACCCACAGTCTTCACGCTCCCTCGGAAGACTGTTTTGTTGCGGCTGGACCCCCACGCGCCGCCCTCTTTGGGCTTAGCGTGGGCGAGCAGGTCCAGCCGATCCCACCCCCGGGCTGGGGCTGCCAGGGGCGTGGCTAGACCCAAGCCCTGGCCGGGAAGAGGGGCGGGGCTGATGCTCGGGGACGTTAGCCCCGGCCACATGGGGACCAGGGTCCCCAGGCGCAATCCAGCTTGTCTCCTGGGAAGCAACCCACAGTCTTCACGCTCCCTTGGAAGACTGTTTCGGGGCGCCTGGACCCCCACGCGCCGCCCTCTTTGGGCTTAGTGTCGGCCAGCAGGTCCAGAGGATCCCACCCCCGGGCTGGGGCCGCCAGGGGCGTGGCTAGACCCAAGCCCGGGCTGGGAAGAGGGGCGGGGCTGACGCTCTTGGACGTGAGCCCTGGCCACATGGCGGCCGGGGTCCTCAGGCGCAATCCAGCTTGTCTCATGGGAAGCAACCCAGTCTTCACGCTCCCTCAGAAGACTGTTTTGGGGCGGCTGGACCCCCACGCGCGGCCCTCTTTGGGCTTAGCATCGGCGAGCAGGTCCATCTGATCCCACCCCCGGGCTGGGGCCGCCAGGGGCGTAGCTAGACCCAAGCCCTGGCCGGGAAGAGGGGCAGGGCTGATGCTCGGGGACGTGAGCCCCGGCCACATGGCGGCCAGGGTCCCCAGGCGCAATCCAGCTTGTCTCCTGGGAAGCAACCCACAGTCTTCACGCTCCCTCAGAAGCGTGTTTTGGGGTGGCTGGACCCCCACATGCGGCCCTCTTTGGGCTTAGCATGGGCGAGTAGGTACAGCCGATCCCACCCCCGGGCTGGGGCCGCCAGGGGCGTGGCTAGACCCTAGCCCGGGCCAGGAAGAGGGGCGGGGCTGACGCTCGGGGACGTGAGCCCCGGTCACATGGGGGTCAGGGTCCCCAGGCGCAATCCAGCTTGTCTCCTGGGAAGCAACCCACAGTCTTCACGCTCCCTCAGAAGAGTGTTTTGGGGCGGCTGGACCCCCACGTGCGGCCCACTATGGCCTTAGTGTCGGCGAGCAGGTCCAGCCAATCCCACCCCCGGGCTGGGGCCATCAGGGGCGTGGCTAGACCCAAGCCCGGGCCGGGAAGAGGGGCGGGGCTGATGCTCTGGGACGTGAGTCCCGGCCACATGGCGGCCAGGGTCCCCAGGCGCAATCCAGCTTGTCTCCTGGGAAGCAACCCACAGTCTTCACGCTCCCTTGGAAGACTGTTTCGGGGCGGCTGGACCCCCGTGCGTTGCAATCTTTGGACTATGTGTCGGCAAGCAGGTCCATCTGATCCCACCCCCGGGCTGGGGCCGTCAGGGGCGTGGCTAGACCCAAGCCCGGGCCGGGAAGAGGGGCGGGGCTGACTTTTGGGGACGTGAGCCCCGGCCACATGGCGGCCGGGGTCCCCAGGTGCATTCCAGCTTGTCTCCTGGGAAGCAACCCATAGTCTTCACGCTCCCTCTGAAGACTGTTTTGGGGCGGCTGGACCCCCACGCGCGGCCCTCTTTGGGCTTAGCTTGGGCGAGCAGGTCCAGCCGATCCCACCCCCGGGCTGGGGCCGCCAGGGGCGTGGCTAGACCCAAGCCATGGCCGGGAAGAGGGGCGGGGCTGACGCTCGGGGACGTGAGCCCCGGCCACATGGAGGCCGGGGTCCTCAGGCGCAATCCAGCTTGTCTCTTGGGAAGCAACCCACAGTCTTCACGCTCCCTCGGAAGACTGTTTCGGGGACGGTGCACCCCCATGCGTGGCCCTCTTTGGGCTTAGCGTCGGCCAGCAGGTCCAGAGGATCCCACCCCCGGGCTGGGGCCATCAGGGGCGTGGCTAGACCCAAGCCCGGGCCTGGAAGAGGGCGGGGCTGATGCTCGGGGACGTGAGCCCCGGCCACATGGGGGTCAGGGTCCCCAGGCGCAATCCAGCTTGTCTCCTGGGAAGCAACCCACAGTCTTCACGCTCCCTCTGAAGACTGTTTCGGGGTGGCTGGACCCCCATGCGCGGCCCTCTTTGGGCTTAGCTTGGGCGAGCAGGTCCAGCCGATCCCACCCCCGGGCTGGGGCCGCCAAGGGCATGGCTACACCCAAGCCAGGGCCGGGAAGAGGGGCGGGGCTGACGCTTGGGGACGTGAGCCCCGGCCACATGGCGGCCGGGGTCCCCAGGCGCAATCCAGCTTGTCTCCTGGGAAGCCACCCACAGTCTTCACGGTCCCTCAGAAGACTGTTACAGGGCGGCTGGACCCCTACGCGCGGCCCTCTTTGGGCTTAGCGTGGGCGAGCAGGTCCATCTGATCCCACCCCCGGGCTGGGGCCGCCAGGGGCGTGGCTAGACCTAAGCCTGGGCCGGGAAGAGGGGCGGGGCTGATGCTCTTGGACGTGAGCCCCGGCCACATGGCTGTCAGTGTCCCCAGGCACAATCCAGCTTGTCTCCTGGGAAGCAACCCACAGTCTTCACGCTCCCTCAGAAGACTGTTTTGGGGCGGCTGGACCCCCACGAGCGGCCCTCTTTGGGCTAAGCGTGGGCGAGCAGGTCCAGCCGATCCCACCCCCGGGCTGTGGCCATCAGGGGCGTGGCTAGACCCAAGCCCGGGCCGGGAAGAGGGGCGGGGCTGACGCTCAGGGAAGCGAACCCTGGCCACATGGCGGCCGGGGTCCCCAGGCGCAATCCAGCTTGTCTCCTGGGAAGCAACCCACACTCTTCACGCTCCCTCGGAAGACTGTTTTGGTGAGGCTGGACCCCCACGCGCCGCCCTCTTTGGGCTATGTGTCGACGAGCAGGTCCAGCCGATCCCACCCCCGGGCTGGGGCTGTCAGGGGCGTGGCTAGACCCAAGCCCGGGCCTGGAAGAGGGCAGGGCTGACGCTCGGGGACGTTAGCCCCGGCCACATGGCGGCCGGGGTCCCCAGGCGCAATCCAGCTTGTCTCTTGGGAAGCAACCCACAGTCTTCACGCTCGCTCAGAAGACTGTTTCGGGGCGGCTGGACCCCCACGCGCGGCCCTCTTTGGGCTTAGCGTGGGCGAGCAGGTCAAGCCGATCCCACCCCCGGGCTGGGGCCGCCAGGTGCGTGGCTAGACCCAAGCCCGGGCCGGGAAGAGGGGCGGGGCTGATGCTCGGGGACGTGAGCCCTGGCCACATGGGGGTCAGGGTCCCCAGGCGCAATCCAGCTTGTCTCCTGGGAAGCAACCCACAGTCTTCACGGTCCCTCAGAAGACTGTTACAGGGTGGCTGGACCCCCATGTGCGGCCCTCTTTGGGCTTAGCGTGTGCGAGCAGGTCCAGCCGATCCCACCCCCGGGCTGGGGACGCCAGGGGCGTGTCTAGACCCAAGCCCGGGCCGGGAAGAGGGGCGGGGCTGACGCTTGGGGACGTGAGCCCCGGCCACATGGCGGCCGGCGTCCTCAGGCTCAATCCAGCTTGTCTCCTGGGAAGCAACCCACAGTCTTCACGCTCCCTCAGAAGACTGTTTTGGGGCGGCTGGATCCACACGTGCGGCCCTCTTTGGGCTTAGCATGGGCGAGCAGGTCCATCTGATCCCACCCCCGGGCTGGGGCCGACAGGGGCGTGGCTAGACCCAAGCCCTGGCCGGGAAGAGGGGCGGGGCTGATGCTCGGGGACGTGAGCCCCGGCCACATGGCGGCCAGGGTCCCCAGGCGCAATCCAGCTTGTCTCCTGGGAAGCAACCCACAGTCTTCACAATCCCTCGGAAGACAGTTTCATGGAGGCTGGACCCCCACATGCGGCCCTCTTTGGGCTTAGCATGGGCGAGTAGGTACAGCCGATCCCACCCCCGGGCTGGGGCCGCCAGGGGCGTGGCTAGACCCTAGCCCGGGCCAGGAAGAGGGGCGGGGCTGACGCTCGGGGACGTGAGCCCCGGTCACATGGGGGTCAGGGTCCCCAGGCGCAATCCAGCTTGTCTCCTGGGAAGCAACCCACAGTCTTCACGCTCCCTCAGAAGACTGTTTTGGGGCGGCTGGACCCCCATGCGGGGCCCTCTTTGGGCTTAGTGTCGGCGAGCAGGTCCAGCCGATCCCACCCCCGGGCTGGGGCCGCCAGGGGCGTGGCTAGACCCAAGCCCGGGCCGGGAAGAGGGGCGGGGCTGACGCTCGGGGAAGTGAACCCCGGCCACATGGCGGCCGGGGTCCCCAGGCGCAATCCAGCTGGTCTCCTGGGAAGCAACCCACAGTCTTCACGCTCCCTCGGAAGACTGTTTTGGGGCGCCTGGACCCCTGCGCGTTGCCCTCTTTGGGCTATGTGTCGACGAGCAGGTCCAGCCGATCCCACCCCCGGGCTGTGGCTGTCAGGGGCGTGGCTAGACCCAAGCCCGGGCCGGGAAGAGGGCAGGGCTGACGCTCGGGGACGTGAGCCCCGGCCACATGGCGGCCGGGGTCCCCAGGCGCAATCCAGCTTGTCTCTTGGGAAGCAACCCACAGTCTTCACGCTCCCTCGGAAGACTGTTTTGTTGCGGCTGGACCCCCACGCGCCGCCCTCTTTGGGCTTAGCGTGGGCGAGCAGGTCCAGCCGATCCCACCCCCGGGCTGGGGCTGCCAAGGGCCTGGCTAGACCCAAGCCCTGGCCGGGAAGAGGGGCGGGGCTGATGCTCGGGGACGTTAGCCCCGGCCACATGGGGACCAGGGTCCCCAGGCGCAATCCAGCTTGTCTCCTGGGAAGCAACCCACAGTCTTCACGCTCCCTTGGAAGACTGTTTCGGGGCGCCTGGACCCCCACGCGCCGCCCTCTTTGGGCTAAGCGTGGGCGAGCAGGTCCAGCCGATCCCACCCCCGGCCTGGGGCCGCCAGGGGCGTGGCTAGACCCAAGCCCGGGCTGGGAAGAGGGGCGGGGCTGACGCTCTTGGATGTGAGCCCTGGCCACATGGCGGCCGGGGTCCTCAGGCGCAATCCAGCTTGTCTCATGGGAAGCAACCAAGTCTTCACGCTCCCTCAGAAGACTGTTTTGGGGCGGCTGGACCCCCACGCGCGGCCCTCTTTGGGCTTAGCATGGGCGAGTAGGTCCATCTGATCCCACCCCCGGGCTGGGGCCGCCAGGGGCGTAGCTAGACCCAAGCCCTGGCCGGGAAGAGGGGCGGGGCTGATGCTCGGGGACGTGAGCCCCGGTCACATGGGGGTCAGGGTCCCCAGGCGCAATCCAGCTTGTCTCCTGGGAAGCAACCCACAGTCTTCACGCTCCCTCAGAAGACTGTTTTGGGGCGGCTGGACCCCCATGCGGGGCCCTCTTTGGGCTTAGTGTCGGCGAGCAGGTCCAGCCGATCCCACCCCCGGGCTGGGGCCGCCAGGGGCGTGGCTAGACCCTAGCCCGGGCCAGGAAGAGGGGCGGGGCTGACGCTCGGGGACGTGAGCCCCGGTCACATGGTGGCCAGGGTCCCCAGGCGCAATCCAGCTTGTCTCCTGGGAAGCAACCCACAGTCTTCACGCTCCCTCAGAAGACAGTTACAGGGTGGCTGGACCCACACGCGCGGCCCTCTTTGGGCTTAGCGTGGGCGAGCAGGTCCAGCCGATCCCACCCCCGGGCTGGGGCCATCAGGGGCGTGGCTAGACCCAAGCCCGGGCCGGGAAGAGGGGCGGGGCTGACTTTTGGGGACGTGAGCCCCGGCCACATGGCGGCCGGGGTCCCCAGGCGCAATCCAGCTTGTCTCCTGGGAAGCAACCCAGTCTTCACGCTCCCTCGGAAGACTGTTTCTGGGTGGCTGGACCCCCACGCGCGGCCCTCTTTGGGCTTAGCTTGGGCGAGCAGGTCCAGCCGATCACACCCCCGGGCTGGGGCCGCCAGGGGCGTGGCTAGACCCAAGCCCTGGCCGGGAAGAGGGGCGGGGCTGACGCTCAGTGACGTGAGCCCCGGCCACATGGCGGCCGGGGTCCCCAGGCGCAATCCAGCTTGTCTCCTGGGAAGCAACCCACAGTCTTCACGGTCCCTCAGAAGACTGTTACAGGGCGGCTGGACCCCTGCGCGCGGCCCTCTTTGGGCTTAGCGTGGGCGAGCAGGTCCATCTGATCCCACCCCCGGGCTGGGGCCGCCAGGGGCGTGGCTAGACCTAAGCCCGGGCCGGGAAGAGGGTCGGGGCTGATGCTCTTGGACGTGAGCCCCGGCCACATGGCTGTCAGTGTCCCCAGACGCAATTGAGCTTGTCTCCTGGGAAGCAACCCACAGTCTTCACGCTCCCTCGGAAGACAGTATCATTGCGGCTGGACCCCCAGGTGCGGCCCTCTTTGGGCTTAGCATCTGCGAGCAGGTCCATCTGATCCCACCCCTGGGCTGGGGCCGCCAGGGGCGTGGCTAGACCCAAGCCCGGGCCGGGAAGAGGGGCGGGGCTGACTTTTGGGGACGTGAGCCCCGGCCACATGGCGGCCGGGGTCCCCAGGCGCAATCCAGCTTGTCTCCTGGGAAGCAACCCACAGTCTTCACGCTCCCTCAGAAGACTGTTTTGGGGCGGCTGGACCCCCACGTGCGGCCCTCTTTGGGCTTAGCATCGGCGAGCAGGTCCATCTGATCCCACCCCCGGGCTGGGGCCATCAGGTGCGTGGCTAGACCCAAGCCCGGGCCGGGAAGAGGGGCGGGGCTGACGCTCTTGGATGTGAGCCCCGGCCACATGGCGGCCAGGGTCCCCAGGCGCAATCCAGCTTGTCTCCTGGGAAGCAACCCACAGTCTTCACGCTCCCTCGGAAGACAGTTTCATGGAGGCTGGACCCCAACGCGCGGCCCTCTTTGGGCTTAGCATGGGCGAGTAGGTACAGCCGATCCCACCCCCGGGCTGGGGCCGCCAGGGGCGTGGCTAGACCCAAGCCTAGGCCGGGAAGAGGGGCGGGGCTGACGCTCTTGGACGTGAGCCCCGGCCACATGGCGGCCAGGGTCCCCATGCGCAATCCAGCTTGTCTCCTGGGAAGCAACCCACAGTCTTCACGCTCCCTCAGAAGACTGTTTTGGGGCGGCTGGACCCCCACGCGGGGCCCTCTTTGGGCTTAGTGTCGGCGAGCAGGTCCAGCCGATCCCACCCCCGGGCTGGGGCCGCCAGGGGCGTGGCTAGACCCAAGCCTGGGCCGGGAAGAGGGGCGGGGCTGACGCTCTTGGACGTGAGCCCCGGCCACATGGTGGCCGGGGTCCCCAGGCGCAATCCAGCTTGTCTCCTGGGAAGCAACCCACAGTCGTCACGCTCCCTCAGAAGACAGTTACAGGGTGGCTGGACCCACACGCGCGGCCCTCTTTGTGCTTAGCGTGGGCGAGCAGGTCCAGCCGATCCCACCCCCGGGCTGGGGCCGCCAGGGGCGTGGCTAGACCCAAGCCCGGGCCGGGAAGAGGGGCGGGGCTGACATTTGGGGACGTGAGCCCCGGCCACATGGCGGCCGGGGTCCCCAGGCGCAATCCAGCTTGTCTCCTGGGAAGCAACCCAGTCTTCACGCTCCCTCGGAAGACTGTTTCTGGGTGGCTGGACCCCCACGCGCGGCCCTCTTTGGGCTTAGTGTCGGCAAGCATGTCCAGCCGATCCCACCCCCGGGCTTGGGCCGCCAGGGGCGTGGCTAGACCCAAGCCCGGGCCGGGAAGAGGGGCGGGGCTGACGCTCGGTGACGTGAGCCCCGGCCACATGGCGGCCGGGGTCCCCAGGCGCAATCCAGCTTGTCTCCTGGGAAGCAACCCAGTCTTCACGCTCCCTCAGAAGACTGTTACAGGGCGGCTGGACCCCCACGCGCGGCCCTCTTTGGGCTTAGCGTGGGCGAGCAGGTCCAGCCGATCCCACCCCCGGGCTGGGGCCAACAGGTGCGTGGCTAGACCCAAGCCCTGGCCGGGAAGAGGGGCGGGGCTGATGCTCGGGGACGTTAGCCCCGGCCACATGGGGACCAGGGTCCCCAGGCGCAATCCAGCTTGTCTCCTGGGAAGCAACCCACAGTCTTCACGCTCCCTTGGAAGACTGCTTTGGGGCGGCTGGACCCCCATGTGCGGCCCTCTTTGGGGTAGCATCGGCCAGCACGTACAGCCGATACCACCCCCGGGCTGGGGCCGCCAGGGGCGTGGCTAGACCCAAGCCCGGGCCGGGAAGAGGGGTGGGGCTGACGCTCTTGGACGTGAGCCCCGGCCACATGGCGGCCGGGGTCCCCAGGCGCAATCCAGCTTGTCTCCTGGGAAGCAACCCACAGTCTTCACGCTCCCTCAGAAGACTGTTTCGGGGCGCCTGGACCCCCACGCGCCGCCCTCTTTGGGATTTGCGTGGGCGAGCAGGTCCAGCCGATCCCACCCCCGGGCTGGGGCCGCCAGGGGCGTGGCTAGACCCAAACCCTGGCCGGGAAGAGGGGCGGGGCTGACGCTCGGGGACGTGAGCCCCGGCCACATGGCGGCCGGGGTCCCCAGGCGCAATCCAGCTTGTCTCCTGGGAAGCAACCCAGTCTTCACGCTCACTCGGAAGACTCTTTCTGGGTTGCTGGACCCCCACGCGCGGCCCTCTTTGGGCTTAGTGTCGGCCAGCAGGTCCAGAGGATCCCACCCCCGGGCTGGGGCCATCAGGGGCGTGGCTAGACCCAAGCACGGGCCGGGAAGAGGGGCGGGGCTGACGCTCGGGGAAGTGAACCCCGGCTACATGGCGGCCAGGGTCCCCAGGCGCAATCCAGCTTGTCTCCTGGGAAGCAACCCACAGTCTTCACGCTCCCTCTGAAGACTGTTTCTGGGTGGCTGGACCCCCACGCGCGGCCCTCTTTGGGATTAGCGTGGGAGAGCAGGTCCAGCCGATCCCACCCCCGGGCTGGGGCCGCCAGGGGCGTGGCTAGACCCAAGCCCTGGCCGGGAAGAGGGGCGGGGCTGATGCTTGGGGATGTTAGCCCCGGCCACATGGGGACCAGGGTCCCCAGGCGCAATCCAGCTTGTCTCCTGGGAAGCAACCCACAGTCTTCACGCTCCCTTGGAAGACTGCTTTGGGGCGGCTGGACCCCCACGCGCGGCCCTCTTTGGGGTACCATCGGCCAGCACGTACAGCCGATCCCACGCCCGGGCTGGGGCCGCCAGGGGCGTAGCTAGACCCAAGCCCGGGCTGGGAAGAGGGGCGGGGCTGACGCTCGGGGATGTGAGCCCCGGCCACATGGCGGCCAGGGTCCCCAGGCGCAATCCAGCTTGTCTCCTTGGAAGCAACCCAGTCTTCACGCTCACTCGGAAGACTCTTTATGGGTGGCTGGACCCCCACGCACGGCCCTCTTTGGGCTTAGTGTCGGCCAGCAGGTCCAGAGGATCCCACCCCCGGGCTGGGGCCATCAGGGGCGTGGCTAGACCCAAGCACGGGCCGGGAAGAGGGGCGGGGCTGAGGCTCGGGGAAGTGAACCCCGGCCACATGGCGGCCAAGGTCCCCAGGCGCAATCCAGCTTGTCTCCTGGGAAGCAACCCACAGTCTTCACGCTCCCTCTGAAGACTGTTTCTGGGTGGCTGGACCCCCACGCGCGGCCCTCTTTGGGCTTAGCTTGGGCGAGCAGGTCCAGCCGATACCACCCCCGGGCTGGGGCCGCCAGGGGCGTGGCTAGACCCAAGCCCTGGCCGGGAAGAGGGGCGGGGCTGACGCTTGGGGACGTGAGCCCCGGCCACATGGCGGCCGGGGTCCTCAGGCGCAATCCAGCTTGTCTCCTGGGAAGCAACCCACAGTCTTCACGCTCCCTCGGAAGACAGTGTCATGGCGGCTGGACCCCCACGTGCGGCCCTCTTTGGGCTTAGCATCGGCGAGCAGGTCCATCTGATCCCACCCCTGGGCTGGGGCCGACAGGGGCGTGGCTAGACCCAAGCCCGGGCCGGGAAGAGGGGCGGGGCTGACTTTTGGGGACGTGAGCCCCGGCCACATGGAGGCCGGGGTCCCCAGGCGCAATCCAGCTTGTCTCCTGGGAAGCAACCCACAGTCTTCACGCTCCCTCAGAAGACTGTTTCGGGGACCGTGCACCCCCATGCGTGGCCCTCTTTGGGCTTAGTGTCGGCCAGCAGGTCCAGAGGATCCCACCCCCGGGCTGGGGCCATCAGGGGCTTGGCTAGACCCAAGCCCGGGCCTGGAAGAGGGCGGGGCTGATGCTCGGGGACGTGAGCCCCGGCCACATGGGGACCAGTGTCCCCAGGCGCAATCCAGCTTGTCTCCTCGGAAGCAACCCACAGTCTTCACGCTCCCTCTGAAGACTGTTTCGGGGTGGCTGGACCCCCACGCGCGGCCCTCTTTGGGCTTAGTGTCGGCCAGCAGGTCCATCTGATCCCACCCCCGGGCTGGGGCCATCAGGGGCATGGCTAGACCCAAGACCTGGAGGGGAAGAGGGGTGGGGCTGATGCTCGGGGACGTGAGCCCCGGCCACATGGCGGCCGGGGTCCTCAAGCGCAATCCAGCTTGTCTCTTGGGAAGCAACCCACAGTCTTCACGCTCCCTCGGAAGACTGTTTCGGGGAGGGTGCACTCCCATGTGGGGCCCTCTTTGGGCTTATTGTGTGCGAGCAGGTCCAGCCGATCCCACCCCCGGGCTGGGGCCATCAGGGGCGTGGCTAGACCCAAGCACGGGCCGGGAAGAGGGGCGGGGCTGACGCTCGGGGAAGTGAACCCCGGCTACATGGCGGCCAGGGTCCCCAGGCGCAATCCAGCTTGTCTCCTGGGAAGCAACCCACAGTCTTCACGCTCCCTTGGAAGACTGCTTTGGGGCGGCTGGACCCCCACGCGCGGCCCTCTTTGGGGTACCATCGGCCAGCACGTACAGCCGATCCCACCCCCGGGCTGGGGCCGCCAGGGGCGTAGCTAGACCCAAGCCCGGGCTGGGAAGAGGGGCGGGGCTGACGCTCGGGGACGTGAGCCCCGGCCACATGGCGGCCAGGGTCCCCAGGCGCAATCCAGCTTGTCTCCTGGGAAGCAACCCACAGTCTTCACGCTCCCTTGGAAGACTGTTTTGGGGCGCCTGGACCCCCACGCGCCGCCCTCTTTGGGCTTAGTGTTGGCGAGCAGGTCCAGCCGATCCCACCCCCGGGCGTGGGGCCGCCAGGGGCGTGGCTAGACCCAAACCCTGGCCGGGAAGAGGGGCGGGGCTGACGCTCGGGGACGTGAGCCCCGGCCACATGGCGGCCGGGGTCCCCAGGCGCAATCCAGCTTGTCTCCTGGGAAGCAACCCAGTCTTCACGCTCACTCGGAAGACTCTTTCTGGGTGGCTGGACCCCCACGCGCGGCCCTCTTTGGGCTTAGTGTCGACCAGCAGGTCCAGAGGATCCCACCCCCGGGCTGGGGCCATCAGGGGCGTGGCTAGACCCAAGCACGGGCCGGGAAGAGGGGCGGGGCTGAGGCTCGGGGAAGTGAACCCCGGCCACATGGCGGCCAAGGTCCCCAGGCGCAATCCAGCTTGTCTCCTGGGAAGCAACCCACAGTCTTCACGCTCCCTCTGAAGACTGTTTCTGGGTGGCTGGACCCCCACGCGCGGCCCTCTTTGGGCTTAGCTTGGGCGAGCAGGTCCAGCCGATACCACCCCCGGGCTGGGGCCGCCAGGGGCGTGGCTAGACCCAAGCCCTGGCCGGGAAGAGGGGCGGGGCTGACGCTTGGGGACTTGAGCCCCGGCCACATGGCGGCCGGGGTCCTCAGGCGCAATCCAGCTTGTCTCCTGGGAAGCAACCCACAGTCTTCACGCTCCCTCGGAAGACAGTGTCATGGCGGCTGGACCCCCACGTGCGGCCCTCTTTGGGCTTAGCATCGGCGAGCAGGTCCATCTGATCCCACCCCCGGGCTGGGGCCGACAGGGGCGTGGCTAGTCCCAAGCCCGGGCCGGGAAGAGGGGCGGGGCTGACTTTTGGGGACGTGAGCCCCGGCCACATGGAGGCCGGGGTCCCCAGGCGCAATCCAGCTTGTCTCCTGGGAAGCAACCCACAGTCTTCACGCTCCCTCAGAAGACTGTTTTGGGGCGGCTGGACCACCATGCGGTGCCCTCTTTGGGCTTAGCCTGGGCGAGCAGGTCCAGCCGATCCCACCCCTGGGCTGGGGCCATCAGGGGCATGGCTAGACCCAAGCCCTGGCCGGGAAGAGGGGTGGGGCTGATGCTCGGGGACGTGAGCCCCGGCCACATGGCGGCCGGGGTCCTCAAGCGCAATCCAGCTTGTCTCTTGGGAAGCAACCCACAGTCTTCACGCTCCCTCAGAAGACTGTTTCGGGGAGGGTGCACTCCCATGTGGGGCCCTCTTTGGGCTTAGTGTGTGCGAGCAGGTCCAGCCGATCCCACCCCCGGGCTGGGGCCGCCAGGGGCGTGGTTAGACCCAAGCCCGGGCCGCGAAGAGGGGCGGGGCTGACGCTCTGGGACCTGAGCCCCAGCAACATGGCGGCTGGGGTCCCCAAGTGCATTCCAGCTTGTCTCCTGGGAAGCAACCCACAGTCTTCACGCTCCCTCGGAAAACAGTTTCATGGCGGCTGGACCCGCACGTGCGGCCCTCTTTGGGCTATGTGTCGGCGAGCAGGTCCAGCTGATCCCACCCCCGGGCTGGGGCCGCCAGGGGCGTGGCTAGACCCAAGCCCGGGCCGAGAAGAGGGGCGGGGCTGACGCTCGGGGACGTGAGCCCCGGCCACATGGCGGCCGGGGTCCCCAGGCGCAATCCAGCTTGCTCTTGGGAAGCAACCCACAGTCTTCACGCTCCCTCGGAAGACTGTTTCGGGGACGGTGCACCCCCATGCGTGGCCCTCTTTGGGCTTAGTGTCGGCCAGCAGGTCCAGAGGATCCCACCCCCGGGCTGGGGCCATCAGGGGCGTGGCTAGACCCAAGCCCGGGCCTGGAAGAGGGAGGGGCTGATGCTCGGGGACGTGAGCCCCGGCCACATGGGGACCAGGGTCCCCAGGCGCAATCCAGCTTGTCTCCTGGGAAGCAACCCACAGTCTTCACGCTCCCTCTGAAGACTGTTTCGGGGTGGCTGGACCCCCACGTGCCGCCCTCTTTGGGCTTAGCGTGGGCGAGCAGGTCCAGCCGATCCCACCCCCGGGCTGGGGCCGCCAGGGGCGTGGCTAGACCCAAGCCCGGGCTGGGAAGAGGGGCGGGGCTGACGCTCGGGGACCTGAGCCCTGGCCACATGGCGGCCGGCGTCCTCAGGCGCAATCAAGCTTGTCTCCTGGGAAGCAACCCAGTCTTCACGCTCCCTCAGAAGACTGTTTTGGGGCGGCTGGACCCCCACGTGCGGCCCTCTTTGGGCTTAGCATCGGCGAGCAGGTCCATCTGATCCCACCCCCGGGCTGGGGCCATCAGGGGCGTGGCTAGACCCAAGCCCGGGCCGGGAAGAGGGGCGGGGCTGACGCTCGGGGACGTGAGCCCCGGCCACATGGCGGCCGGGGTCCCCAGGCGCAATCCAACTTGTCTCCTGGGAAGCAACCCACAGTCTTCACGCTCCCTCGGAAGACTGTTCCGGGGCGCCTGGACCCCCACGCGCCGCCCTCTTTGGGCTTAGCGTGGGCGAGCAGGTCCAGCCGATCCCACCCCCGGGCTGGGGCCGCCAGGGGTGTGGCTAGACCCAAACCCTGGCTGGGAAGAGGGGCGGGGCTGACGCTCGGGGACGTGAGCCCCGGCCACATGGGGGCCAGGGTCCCCAGGCGCAATCCAGCTTGTCTCCTGGGAAGCAACCCAGTCTTCACGCTCACTCGGAAGACTCTTTCTGGGTGGCTGGACCCCCACGCGCGGCCCTCTTTGGGCTTAGTGTCGGCCAGCAGGTCCAGAGGATCCCACCCCCGGGCTGGGGCCATCAGGGGTGTGGCTAGACCCAAGCACGGGCCGGGAAGAGGGGCGGGGCTGACGCTCGGGGAAGTGAACCCCGGCCACATGGCGGCCAGGGTCCCCAGGCGCAATCCAGCTGGTCTCCTGGGAAGCAACCCACAGTCTTCACGCTCCCTCTGAAGACTGTTTCTGGGTGGCTGGACCCACACGCGCGGCCCTCTTTGGGCTTAGCTTGGGCGAGCAGGTCCAGCCGATCCCACCCCCGGGCTGGGGCCATCAGGGGCATGGCTAGACCCAAGCCCTGGAGGGGAAGAGGGGTGGGGCTGATGCTCGGGGACGTGAGCCCCGGCCACATGGCGGCCGGGGTCCTCAAGCTCAGTCCAGCTTGTCTCTTGGGAAGCAACCCTCAGTCTTCACGCTCCCTTGGAAGACTGCTTTGGGGCGGCTGGACCCCCACGTGCGGCCCTCTTTGGGGTAGCATCGGCCAGCAGGTACAGCCGATCCAACCCCCGGGCTGGGGCCGCCAGGGGCGTGGCTAGACCCAAGCCCGGGCTGGGAAGAGGGGTGGGGCTGACGCTCGGGGACGTGAGCCCCGGCCACATGGCTGCCGGGGTCCCCAGGCGCAATCCAGCTTGTCTCCTGGGAAGCAACCCACAGTCATCACGCTCCCTCAGAAGACTTCTTTGGGGCAGCTGGACCCCGAGTGGCCCTCTTTGGGCTTAGCGTGGGCGAGTAGGTCCAGCCGATCCCACCCCCGGGCTGGGGCCGCCAGGGGCGTGGCTAGACCCAAACCATGGCCGGGAAGAGGGGCGGGGCTGACGCTCGGGGACGTGAGCCCCGGCCACATGGCGCCCGGGGTCCCCAGGCGCAATCCAGCTTGTCTCCTGGGAAGCAACCCAGTCTTCACGCTCACTCGGAAGACTCTTTCTGGGTGGCTGGACAACCACGCGCGGCCCTCTTTGGGCTTAGCATCGGCGAGCAGTTCCATCTGATCCCACCCCCGGGCTGGGGCCGCCAGGGGCGTGGCTAGACCCAAGCCCGGGTCTGGAAGAGGGCGGGGCTGATGCTCGGGGAAGTGAGCCCCGGCCACATGGCGGCCAGGGTCCCCAGGCGCAATCCAGCTTGTCTCTTGGGAAGCAACCCACAGTCTTCACGCTCCCTCGGAAGACTGTTTTGTTGCGGCTGGACCCCCACGCGCGGCCCTCTTTGGGCTTAGCTTGGGCGAGCAGGTCCAGCCGATCCCACCCCCGGGCTGGGGCCGCCAGGGGCGTGGCTAGACCCAAGCCCGGGCTGGGAAGAGGGGCGGGGCTGACGCTCGGTGACGTGAGCCCCGGCCACATGGCGGCCGGGGTCCCCAGGCGCAATCCAGCTTGTCTCCTGGGAAGCAACCCACAGTCTTCACGCTCCCTCGGAAGACTGTTTCGGGGAGGGTGCACTCCCATGTGGGGCCCTCTTTGGGCTTAGTGTGTGCGAGCAGGTCCAGCCGATCCCACCCCCGGGCTGGGGCCGCCAGGGGCGTGGTTAGACCCAAGCCCGGGCCGGGAAGAGGGGCGGGGCTGACGCTCTGGGACCTGAGCCCCGGCCACATGGCGACCAGGGTCCCCAAGTGCATTCCAGCTTGTCTCCTGGGAAGCAACCCACAGTCTTCACGCTCCCTCAGAAGACTTCTTTGGGGCAGCTGGACCCCCACGAGTGGCCCTCTTTGGGCTTAGCGTGGGCGAGCAGGTCCAGCCGATCCCACCCCCGGGCTGGGGCCGCCAGGGGCGTGGCGAGACCAAAACCCGGGCCGGGAAGAGGGGCGGGGCTGACGCTCGGGGACGTGAGCCCCGGCCACATGGCGGCCGGGGTCCCCAGGCGCAATCCAGCTTGTCTCCTGGGAAGCAACCCAGTCTTCACGCTCCCTCGGAAGACTGTTTCTGGGTGGCTGGACCCCCACTCGCGGCCCTCTTTGGGCTTAGCGTGGGCGAGGAGGTCCAGCCAATCCCACCCCCGGGCTGGGGCCGCCAGGGGCGTGGCTAGACCCAAGCCCGGGTCTGGAAGAGGGCGGGGCTGATGCTCTTGGACGTGAGCCCCCATCCACATGGCGGCCGGGGTCCTCAGGCGCAATCCAGCTTGTCTCTTGGGAAGCAACCCACAGTCTTCACGGTCCCTCAGAAGACTGTTTTATTGCGGCTGGACCCCCACGCGCCGCCCTCTTTGGGCTTAGCGTTGGCGAGCAGTTCCAGCCGATCCCACCCCCGGGCTGGGGCCGCCAGGGGCGTGGCTAGACCCAAGCCCGGGCCGGGAAGAGGGGAGGAGCTGACGCTTGGGGACGTTAGCCCCGGCCACATGGGGACCAGGGTCCCCAGGCGCAATCCAGCTTGTCTCCTGGGAAGCAACCCACAGTCTTCACGCTCCCTTGGAAGACTGTTTCTGGGTGGCTGGACCCCCACGCGCGGCCCTCGTTGGGCTTAGCGTCGGCAAGCAGGTGCAGCCGATCCCACCCCTGGGATAGGTGCCGCCAGGGGCGTGGCTAGACCCAAGCCCGGGTCTGGAAGAGGGCGGGGCTGATGCTCTTGGACGTGAGCCCCGGCCACATGGCGGCCGGGGTCCCCAGGCGCAATCCAGCTTGTCTCCTGGGAAGCAACCCACAGTCTTCACGCTCCCTCGGAAGACTGTTTCTGGGTGGCTGGACCCCCACGCGCGGCCCTCTTTGGGCTTAGCTTGGGCGAGCAGGTGCAGCCGATCCCACCCCTGGGATAGGTGCCGCCAGTGGCGTGGCTAGACCCAAGCCCGGGTCTGGAAGAGGGCGGGGCTGATGCTCTTGGACGTGAGCCCCGGCCACATGGCGGCCAAGGTCCCCAGGTGCAATCCAGCTTGTCTCCTGGGAAGCAACCCACAGTCTTCACGGTCCCTCAGAAGAATGTTACAGGGCGGCTGGACCCCTACGCGCGGCCCTCTTTGGGCTTAGCTTGGGCGAGAAGGTCCAGAGGATCCCACCCCCGGGCTGGGGCCGCCAGGGGCGTGGCTAGACCTAAGCCCGGGCCGGGAAGAGGGGCGGGGCTGATGCTCTTGGACGTGAGCCCCGGCCACATGGCTGTCAGTGTCCCCAGGCGCAATCCAGCTGGTCTCCTGGGAAGCAACCCACAGTCTTCACGCTCCCTCAGAAGACTGTTACAGGGCGGCTGGACCCCCACGCGCGGCCCTCTTTGGGCTTAGCATGGGCGAGCAGGTCCAGCCGATCCCACCCCCGGGCTGGGGCCAACAGGTGCGTGGCTAGACCCAAGCCCGGGCCGGGAAGAGGGGCGGGGCTGACGCTCAGGGAAGCGAACCCCGGCCACATGGCGGCCGGGGTCCCCAGGCGCAATCCAGCTTGTGTCCTGGGAAGCAACCCACACTCTTCACGCTCCTTCGGAAGACTGTTTTGGTGCGGCTGGACCCCCACGCGCCGCCCTCTTTGGGCTATGTGTCGACGAGCAGGTCCAGCCGATCCCACCGCCGGGCTGGGGCCGCCAGGGGCGTGGCTAGACCCAAGCCCTGGCCGGGAAGAGGGGCGGGGCTGATGCTCGGGGACGTTAGCCCCGGCCACATGGGGACCAGGGTCCCCAGGCGCAATCCAGCTTGTCTCCTGGGAAGCAACCCACAGTCTTCACGCTCCCTTGGAAGACTGCTTTGGGTCGGCTGGACCCCCACGCGCGGCCCTCTTTGGGTTAGCATCGGCCAGCAGGTCCAGCCGATCCCACCCCCGGGCTGGGGCTGCCAGGTGAGTGGCTAGACACAAGCCCGGGCCGGGAAGAGGGGCGGGGCTGATGCTCTTGTACATGAGCCCCGGCCAAATGGCTGTCAGTGTCCCCAGGCGCAATCCAGCTTGTCTCCTGGGAAGCAACCCAGTCTTCACCCTCACTCGGAAGACTCTTTCTGGGTGGCTGGACCCCCACGCGCGGCCCTCTTTGGGCTTAGTGTCGGCCAGCAGGTCCAGAGGATCCCACCCCCGGGCTGGTGCCATCACGGGCGTGGCTAGACCCAAGCACGGGCCGGGAAGAGGGGCGAGGCTGATGCTCGGGGAAGTGAACCCCGGCCACATGGCGGCCAGGGTCCCCAGGCGCAATCCAGCTGGGCTCCTGGGAAGCAACCCACAGTCTTCACGCTCCCTCGGAAGACTGTTTCTGGGTGGCTGGACCCCCACGCGCGGCCCTCTTTGGGCTTAGCTTGGGCGAGCAGGTCCAGCCGATCCCACCCCCGGGCTGGGGCCGCCAGGGGCGTGGCTAGACCCAAGCCCGGGCCGGGAAGAGGGGCGGGGCTTTCGCTTGGGGACGTGAGCCCCGGCCGCATGGCGGCCGGCGTCCTCAGGCGCAATCCAGCTTGTCTCCTGGGAAGCAACCCACAGTCTTCACGCTCCCTCAGAAGACAGTGTCATGGCGGCTGGACCCCCACGTGCGGCCCTCTTTGGGCTTAGCTTCGGCGAGCAGGTCCATCTGATCCCACCCCCGGGCTGGGGCCGCCAGGGGCGTGGCTAGACTCAAGCTCTGGCCGGGAAGAGGGGCGGGGCTGACTTTTGGGGACGTGAGCCCCGGCCACATGGAGGCCGGGGTCCCCAGGCGCAATCCAGCTTGTCTCCTGGGAAGCAACCCACAGTCTTCACGCTCACTCAGAAGACTGTTTTGGGGAGGCTGGACCACCATGCGGGCCCTCTTTGGGCTATGTGTCGATGAGCAGGTCCAGCCGATCCCACCCCTGGGCTGGGGCCATCAGGGGCATGGCTAGACCCAAGCCCTGGAGGGGAAGAGGGGTGGGGCTGATGCTCGGGGACGTGAGCCCCGGCCACATGGCGGCCGGGGTCCTCAAGCGCAATCCAGCTTGTCTCTTGGGAAGCAACCCACAGTCTTCACGCTCCCTCGGAAGACTGTTTAGGGGAGGGTGCACTCCCATGTGGGGCCCTCTTTGGGCTTAGTGTGTGCGAGCAGGTCCAGCCGATCCCAACCCCGGGCTGGGGCCGCCAGGGGCGTGGTTAGACCCAAGCCTGGGCCGGGAAGAGGGGCGGGGCTGACGCTCTGGGACCTGAGCCCCGGCCACATGGCGGCCGCGGTCCCCAAGTGCATTCCAGCTTGTCTCCTGGGAAGCAACCCACAGTCTTCACGCTCCCTTGGAAGACTGCTTTGGGGCGGCTGGACCCCCACGCGCGGCCCTCTTTGGGGTAGCATCGGCCAGCAGGTACAGCCGATCCAACCCCCGGGCTGGGTCCAACAGGTGCGTGGCTAGACCCAAGCCGGGGCCGGGAAGAGGGGCGGGGCTGACGCTCAGGGAAGCGAACCCCGGCCACATGGCGGCCGGGGTCCCCAGGCGCAATCCAGCTTGTCTCCTGGGAAGCAACCCACACTCTTCACGCTCCCTCGGAAGACTGTTTTGGTGCGGCTGGACCCCCACGTGCGGCCCTCTTTGGGCTATGTGTCGACGAGCAGGTCCAGCCGATCCCACCCCCGGGCTGGGGCTGTCAGGGGCGTGGCTAGACACAAGCCCGGGCCTGGAAGAGGGCAGGGCTGACGCTCTTGGACGTGAGCCCCGGCCACATGGCGGCCGGGGTCCCCAGGCGCAATCCAGCTTGTCTCTTGGGAAGCAACCCACAGTCTTCACGCTCGCTCAGAAGACTGTTTCGGGGCTGCTGGACCCCCACGCGCGGCCCTCTTTGGGCTTAGCGTGGGCGAGCAGGTCCAGCCGATCCCACCCCCGGGCTGGGGCCGCCAGGGGCGTGGCTAGACCCAAGCCCTGGCCGGGAAGAGGGGCGGGGCTGATGCTCTTGGACGTTAGCCCCGGCCACATGGGGACCAGGGTCCCCAGGCGCAATCCAGCTTGTCTCTTGGGAAGCAACCCACAGTCTTCACGCTCCCTTGGAAGACTGCTTTGGGGCGGCTGGACAACCACGCGCGGCCCTCTTTGGGGTAGCATCGGCCAGCAGGTACAGCCGATCCAACCCCCGGGCTGGGGCCGCCAGGGGCGTGGCTAGACCCAAGCCCGGGCCGGGAAGAGGGGTGGGGCTGACGCTCGGGGACGTGAGCCCTGGCCACATGGCGGCCGGGGTCCCCAGGCGCAATCCAGCTTGTCTCCTGGGAAGCAACCCACAGTCTTCACGCTCCCTCAGAAGACTTCTTTGGGGCAGCTGGACCACCACGAGTGGCCCTCTTTGGGCTTAGCGTGGGCGAGCAGGTCCAGCCGATCCCACCCCCGGGCTGGGGCCGCCAGGGGCGTGGCTAGACCCAAACCATGGCCGGGAAGAGGGGCGGGGCTGACGCTCGGGGACGTGAGCCCCGGCCACATGGCGGCCGGGGTCCCCAGGCGCAATCCAGCTTGTCTCCTGGGAAGCAACCCAGTCTTCACGCTCCCTCGGAAGACTGTTTCTGGGTGGCTGGACCCCCACATGCGGCCCTCTTCGGGCTTAGCTTGGGCGAGCAGGTCCAGCCGATCCCACCCCCGGGCTGGGGCCGCCAGGGGCGTGGCTAGACCCAAGCCCGGGTCTGGAAGAGGGCGGGGCTGATGCTCTTGGACGTGAGCCCCGGCCACATGGCGGCCGGGGTCCCCAGGCGCAATCCAGCTTGTCTCTTGGGAAGCAACCCACAGTCTTCACGCTCCCTTGGAAGACTGTTTTGTTGCGGCTGGACCCCCACGCGCGGCCCTCTTTGGGCTTAGCGTTGGCGAGCAGTTCCAGCCGATCCCACCCCCGGGCTGGGGCCGTCAGGGGCGTGGCTAGACCCAAGCCCGGGCCGGGAAGAGGGGTGGGGCTGACGCTCGGGGACGTGAGCCCCGGCCACATGGCGGCCGGGGTCCCCAGGCGCAATCCAGCTTGTCTCCTGGGAAGCAACCCAGTCTTCACGCTCACTCGGAAGACTCTTTCTGGGTGGCTGGACCCCCACGTGCGGCCCTCTTTGGGCTTAGCGTGGGCGAGCAGGTCCAGCCGATCCCACCCCCGGGCTGGGGCCGCCAGGGGCGTGGCTAGACCCAAGCCCTGGCCGGGAAGAGGGGCGGGGCTGATGCTCTTGGACGTTAGCCCCGGCCACATGGGGACCAGGGTCCCCAGGCGCAATCCAGCTTGTCTCCTGGGAAGCAACCCACAGTCTTCACGCTCCCTTGGAAGACTGCTTTGGGGCGGCTGGACCCCCACGCGCGGCCCTCTTTGGGGTAGCATCGGCCAGCAGGTACAGCCGATCCAACCCCCGGGCTGGGGCCGCCAGGGGCGTGGCTAGACCCAAGCCCGGGCCGGGAAGAGGGGTGGGGCTGACGCTCGGGGACGTGAGCCCTGGCCACATGGCGGCCGGGGTCCCCAGGCGCAATCCAGCTTGTCTCCTGGGAAGCAACCCACAGTCTTCACGCTCCCTCAGAAGACTTCTTTGGGGCAGCTGGACCCCCACGAGTGGCCCTCTTTGGGCTTAGCGTGGGCGAGCAGGTCCAGCCGATCCCACCCCCGGTCTGGGGCCGCCAGGGGCGTGGCTAGACCCAAACCATGGCCGGGAAGAGGGGCAGGGCTGACGCTCGGGGACGTGAGCCCCGGCCACATGGCGGCCGGGGTCCCCAGGCGCAATCCAGCTTGTCTCCTGGGAAGCAACCCAGTCTTCACGCTCCCTCGGAAGACTGTTTCTGGGTGGCTGGACCCCCACGTGCGGCCCTCTTCGGGCTTAGCTTGGGCGAGCAGGTCCAGCCGATCCCACCCCCGGGCTGGGGCCGCCAGGGGCGTGGCTAGACCCAAGCCCGGGTCTGGAAGAGGGCGGGGCTGATGCTCTTGGACGTGAGCCCCGGCCACATGGCGGCCGGGGTCCCCAGGCGCAATCCAGCTTGTCTCTTGGGAAGCAACCCACAGTCTTCACGCTCCCTCGGAAGACTGTTTTGTTGCGGCTGGACCCCCACGCGCGGCCCTCTTTGGGCTTAGCGTTGGCGAGCAGTTCCAGCCGATCCCACCCCCGGGCTGGGGCCGTCAGGGGCGTGGCTAGACCCAAGCCCGGGCCTGGAAGAGGGGCGGGGCTGACGCTCGGTGACGTGAGCCCTGGCCACATGGCGGCCGGGGTCCCCAGGCGCAATCCAGCTTGTCTCCTGGGAAGCAACCCACAGTCTTCACGCTCCCTCGGAAGACTGTTTTGGTGCGGCTGGACCCCCACATGCGGCCCTCTTTGGGCTTAGCGTGGGCGAGCAGGTCCAGCCGATCCCACCCCCGGGCTGGGGCCGCCAGGGGTGTGGCTAGACCCAAACCCTGGCCGAGAAGAGGGGCGGGGCTGATGCTCGGGGAAGTGAGCCCCGGCCACATGGCGGCCAGGGTCCCCAGGCGCAATCTAGCTTGTCTCCTGGGAAGCAACCCACAGTCTTCACGCTCCCTTGGAAGACTCTTTCTGGGCGGCTGGACCCCCACGCGCCGCCCTCTTTGGGCTATGTGTCGATGAGCAGGTCCAGCCGATCCCACCCCCGGGCTGGGGCTGTCAGGGGAGTGGCTAGACCCAATCCCGGGCCTGGAAGAGGGCAGGGCTGACGCTGTTGGACGTGAGCCCCAGCCACATGGCGGCCGGGGTCCCCAGGCGCAATCCAGCTTGTCTCTTGGGAAGCAACCCACAGTCTTCACGCTCGCTCAAAAGACTGTTTCGGGGAGGGTGCACTCCCATGTGGGGCCCTCTTTGGACTTAGTGTGGGCGAGCAGGTCCAGCCGATCCCACCCCCGGGCTGGGGCCCCCAGGGGCGTGGTTAGACCCAAGCCTGGGCCGGGAAGAGGGGCGGGGCTGACGCTCGGGGACGTGAGCCCCGGCCACATGGCGGCCGGGGTCTCCAGGTGCATTCCAGCTTGTCTCCTGGGAAGCAACCCACAGTCTTCACGCTCCCTCGGAAGACAGTTTCATGGCGGCTGGACCCCCACGTGCGGCCCTCTTTGGGCTTAGCTTGGGCGAGCAGGTCCAGCCGATCCCACCCCCGGGCTGGGGCCGCCAGGGGCGTGGCTAGACCCAAGCCCGGGCCGGGAAGAGGGGTGGGGCTGACGCTCGGGGACGTGAGCCCTGGCCACATGGCTGCCGGGGTCCCCAGGCGCAATCCAGCTTGTCTCCTGGGAAGCAACCCACAGTCTTCACACTCCCTCAGAAGACTTCTTTGAGGCAGCTGGACCCCCACGAGTGGCCCTCTTTGGGCTTAGCTTGGGCGAGCAGGTCCAGCCGATCCCACCCCCGGGCTGGGGCCGCCAGGGGCGTGGCTAGACCCAAACCATGGCCGGGAAGAGGGGCGGGGCTGACGCTCGGGGACGTGAGCCCCGGCCACATGGCGGCCGGGGTCCCCAGGCGCAATCCAGCTTGTCTCCTGGGAAGCAACCCAGTCTTCACGCTCACTCGGAAGACTCTTTCTGGGTGGCTGGACCCCCACGCGCGGCCCTCTTTGGGCTTAGCATCGGCGAGCAGGTCCAGCCGATCCCACAACCGGGCTGGGGCCGCCAGGGGCGTGGCTAGACCCAAGCCCGGGTCTGGAAGAGGGCGGGGCTGATGCTCCGGGAAGTGAGCCCCGGCCACATGGCGGCCAGGGTCCCCAGGCGCAATCCAGCTTGTCTCTTGGGAAGCAACCCACAGTCTTCACGCTCCCTCGGAAGACTGTTTTGTTGCGGCTGGACCCCCACGCGCGGCCCTCTTTGGGCTTAGCTTGGGCGAGCAGGTCCAGCCGATCCCACCCCCGGGCTGGGGCCGCCAGGGGCGTGGCTAGACACAAGCCCGGGCCGGGAAGAGGGGCGGGGCTGACGCTCGGTGACGTGAGCCCTGGCCACATGGCGGCCGGGGTCCCCAGGCGCAATCCAGCTTGTCTCCTGGGAAGCAACCCACAGTCTTCACGCTCCCTCAGAAGACTGTTTTGGGGCGGCTGGACCACCATGCGGGGCCCTCTTTGGGCTATGTGTCGACGAGCAGGTCCAGCCAATCCCACCCCCGGGCTGGGGCCGCCAGGGGCGTGGCTAGACCCAAGCCCGGAGCGGGAAGAGGGGTGGGGCTGATGCTCGGGGACGTGAGCCCGGCCACATGGAGGCCGGGGTCCCCAGGCGCAATCCAGCTTGTCTCTTGGGAAGCAACCCACAGTCTTCACGCTCCCTCGGAAGACTGTTTCGGGGAGGGTGCACTCCCATGTGGGGCCCTCTTTGGGCTTAGTGTGTGCGAGCAGGTCCAGCCGATCCCACCCCAGGGCTGGGGCCGCCAGGGCCGTGGTTAGACCCAAGCCCGGGCCGGGAAGAGGGGCGGGGCTGACGCTCTGGGACCTGAGCCCCGGCCACATGGCGGCCGGGGTCCCCAAGTGCATTCGAGCTTGTCTCCTGGGAAGCAACCCACAGTCTTCACGCTCCCTCTGAAGACTGCTTTGGGGCGGCTGGACCCCCACGCGCGGCCCTCTTTGGGGTAGCATCGGCCAGCACGTACAGCCGATCCCACCCCCGGGCTGGGGCCGCCAGGGGCGTGGCTAGACCCAAGCCCGGGCCGGGAAGAGGGGTGGGGCTGACGCTCGGGGACGTGAGCCCCGGCCACATGGCGGCCGGGGTCCCCAGGCGCAATCCAGCTTGTCTCCTGGGAAGCAACCCAGTCTTCACGCTCCCTCGGAAGACTGTTTCTGGGTGGCTGGACCCCCACGTGCGGCCCTCTTTGGGCTTAGCGTCGGCGAGCAGGTCCAGCCGATCCCACCCCCGGGCTGGGGCCGCCAGGGGCGTGGCTAGACCCAAGCCCGGGTCTGGAAGAGGGCGGGGCTGATGCTCAGTGACGTGAGCCCCGGCCACATGGCGGCCGGGGTCCCCAGGCGCAATCCAGCTTGTCTCTTGGGAAGCAACCCACAGTCTTCACGCTCCCTCGGAAGACTGTTTTGTTGCGGCTGGACCCCCACGCGCGGCCCTCTTTGGGCTTAGCGTTGGCGAGCAGTTCCAGCCGATCCCACCCCCGGGCTGGGGCCGTCAGGGGCGTGGCTAGACCCAAGCCCTGGCCGGGAAGAGGGGCGGGGCTGACGCTCTTGGACGTGAGCCCCGGCCACATGGCGGCCGGGGTCCCCAGGCGCAATCCAGCTTGTCTCCTGGGAAGCAACCCACAGTCTTCACGCTCCCTCGGAAGACTGTTTTGGTGAGGCTGGACCCCCACGCGCGGCCCTCTTTGGGCTTAGCGTGGGCGAGCAGGTCCAGCCGATCCCACCCCCGGGCTGGGGCCGCCAGGGGTGTGGCTAGACCCAAGCCCTGGCCGGGAAGAGGGGCGGGGCTGATGCTCGGGGACGTTAGCCCCGGCCACATGGGGACCAGGGTCCCCAGGCGCAATCCAGCTTGTCTCCTGGGAAGCAACCCACAGTCTTCACGCTCCCTTGGAAGACTGCTTTGGGGCGGCTGGACCCCCACGCGCGGCCCTCTTTGGGTTAGCATCGGCCAGCACGTACAGCCGATCCCACCCCCGGGCTGGGGCTGCCAGGTGAGTGGCTAGACACAAGCCCGGGCCGGGAAGAGGGGTGGGGCTGACGCTCGGGGACGTGAGCCCTGGCCACATGGCGGCCGGGGTCCCCAGGCGCAATCCAGCTTGTCTCCTGGGAAGCAACCCAGTCTTCACGCTCACTCGGAAGACTCTTTCTGGGTGGCTGGACCCCCACGCGCGGCCCTCTTTGGGCTTAGTGTCGGCCAGCAGGTCCAGAGGATCCCACCCCCGGGCTGGGGCCATCAGGGGCGTGGCTAGACCCAATCACGGGCCGGGAAGAGGGGCGGGGCTGATGCTCGGGGAAGTGAACCCCGGCCACATGGCGGCCAGGGTCCCCAGGCGCAATCCAGCTGGTCTCCTGGGAAGCAACCCAGTCTTCACGCTCCCTCGGAAGACTGTTTCTGGGTGGCTGGACCCCCACGTGCGGCCCTCTTTGGGCTTAGCATCGGCGAGCAGGTCCATCTGATCCCACCCCCGGGCTGGGGCCGCCAGGGGCGTGGCTAGACCCAAGCCCTGGAGGGGAAGAGGGGTGGGGCTGATGCTCGGGGACGTGAGCCCCGGCCACATGGCGGCCGGGTCCTCAAGCGCAATCCAGCTTGTCTCCTGGGAAGCAACCCACAGTCTTCACGCTCCCTCAGAAGACTGTTTTGGGGCGGCTGGACCCCCATGCGGGCCCTCTTTGGGCTTAGTGTCGGCGAGCAGGTCCAGCCGATCCCACCCCTGGGCTGGGGCCGCCAGGGGCGTGGCTAGACCCAAGCCCTGGAGGGGAAGAGGGGTGGGGCTGATGCTCGGGGACGTGAGCCCCGGCCACATGGCGGCCGGGGTCCCCAAGCGCAATCCAGCTTGTCTCCTGGGAAGCAACCCACAGTCTTCACGCTCCCTCAGAAGACTGTTTCGGGGAGGGTGCACTCCCATGCGGGGCCCTCTTTGGGCTTAGTGTGTCGGCGAGCAGGTCCAGCCGATCCCACCCCCGGGCTGGGGCCGCCAGGGGCGTGGCTAGACCCAAGCCCTGGCCGGGAAGAGGGGCGGGGCTGACGCTCGGGGACGTGAGCCCCGGCCACATGGCGGCCGGGGTCCCCAGGCGCAATCCAGCTTGTCTCCTGGGAAGCAACCACAGTCTTCACGCTCCCTCGGAAGACTGTTTCTGGGTGGCTGGACCCCCACGTGCGGCCCTCTTTGGGCTTAGCGTCGGCGAGCAGGTCCAGCCGATCCCACCCCCGGGCTGGGGCCGCCAGGGGCGTGGCTAGACCCAAGCCCGGGCCTGGAAGAGGGCGGGGCTGATGCTCGGGGAAGTGAGCCCCGGCCACATAGCGGCCGGGGTCCCCAGGCGCAATCCAGCTTGTCTCTTGGGAAGCAACCCACAGTCTTCACGCTCCCTCGGAAGACTGTTTTGGTGCGGCTGGACCCCCACGCGCGGCCCTCTTTGGGCTTAGCATCGGCGAGCAGGTCCAGCCGATCCCACCCCCGGGCTGGGGCCGCCAGGGGCGTGGCTAGACCCAAGCCCGGGCCGGGAAGAGGGGTGGGGCTGACGCTCGGGGACGTGAGCCCTGGCCACATGGCGGCCGAGGTCCCCAGGCGCAATCCAGCTTGTCTCCTGGGAAGCAACCCACAGTCTTCACGCTCCCTCAGAAGACTTCTTTGGGGCAGCTGGACCCCCACGTGCGGCCCTCTTTGGGCTTAGCGTGGGCGAGCAGGTCCAGCCGATCCCACCCCCGGTCTGGGGCCGCCAGGGGCGTGGCTAGACCCAAACCATGGCCGGGAAGAGGGGCGGGGCTGACGCTCGGGGACGTGAGCCCCGGCCACATGGCGGCCGGGGTCCCCAGGCGCAATCCAGCTTGTCTCCTGGGAAGCAACCCAGTCTTCACGCTCCCTCGGAAGACTGTTTCTGGGTGGCTGGACCCCCACGTGCGGCCCTCTTCGGGCTTAGCTTGGGCGAGCAGGTCCAGCCGATCCCACCCCCGGGCTGGGGCCGCCAGGGGCGTGGCTAGACCCAAGCCCGGGTCTGGAAGAGGGCGGGGCTGATGCTCTGGGACGTGAGCCCCGGCCACATGGCGGCCGGGGTCCCCAGGCGCAATCCAGCTTGTCTCTTGGGAAGCAACCCACAGTCTTCACGCTCCCTTGGAAGACTGTTTTGTGGCGGCTGGACCCCCACGCGCGGCCCTCTTTGGGCTTAGCGTTGGCGAGCAGTTC
Organism: Ochotona curzoniae; assembly: GCF_017591425.1. Classification (NCBI taxonomy): domain Eukaryota; kingdom Metazoa; phylum Chordata; class Mammalia; order Lagomorpha; family Ochotonidae; genus Ochotona; species Ochotona curzoniae. Next base: position 124,501 of record NW_024465116.1, on the reverse strand, counting down.
CAGCCGATCCCACCCCCGGGCTGGGGCCGCCAGGGGCGTGGCTAGACCCAAGCCCGGGCCGGGAAGAGGGGGGGGCTGACGCTCGGGGACGTGAGCCCCGGCCACATGGCGGCCGGGGTCCCCAGGCGCAATCCAGCTTGTCTCCTGGGAAGCAACCCAGTCTTCACGCTCACTCGGAAGACTCTTTCTGGGTGGCTGGACCCCCACGTGCGGCCCTCTTTGGGCTTAGCGTGGGCGAGCAGGTCCAGCCGATCCCACCCCCGGGCTGGGGCCGCCAGGGGCGTGGCTAGACCCAAGCCCTGGCCGGGAAGAGGGGCGGGGCTGATGCTCTTGGACGTTAGCCCCGGCCACATGGGGACCAGGGTCCCCAGGCGCAATCCAGCTTGTCTCCTGGGAAGCAACCCACAGTCTTCACGCTCCCTTGGAAGACTGCTTTGGGGCGGCTGGACCCCCACGCGCGGCCCTCTTTGGGTTAGCATCGGCGAGCAGGTACAGCCGATCCAACCCCCGGGCTGGGGCCGCCAGGGGCGTGGCTAGACCCAAGCCCGGGCCGGGAAGAGGGGTGGGGCTGACGCTCGGGGACGTGAGCCCCGGCCACATGGCGGCCGGGGTCCCCAGGCGCAATCCAGCTTGTCTCCTGGGAAGCAACCCACAGTCTTCACGCTCCCTCAGAAGACTTCTTTGGGGCAGCTGGACCCCCACGCGCGGCCCTCTTTGGGCTTAGCGTGGGCGAGCAGGTCCAGCCGATCCCACCCCCGGGCTGGGGCCGCCAGGGGCGTGGCTAGACCCAAACCATGGCCGGGAAGAGGGGCAGGGCTGACGCTCGGGGACGTGAGCCCCGGCCACATGGCTGCCGGGGTCCCCAGGCGCAATCCAGCTTGTCTCCTGGGAAGCAACCCCAGTCTTCACGCTCCCTCGGAAGACTGTTTCGGGGTGGCTGGACCCCCACGTGCGGCCCTCTTCGGGCTTAGCTGTGGGCGAGCAGGTCCAGCCGATCCCACCCCCGGGCTGGGGCCGCCAGGGGCGTGGCTAGACCCAAGCCCGGGCCTGGAAGAGGGCGGGGCTGATGCTCGTGGACGTGAGCCCCGGCCACATGGCGGCCGGGGTCCCCAGGCGCAATCCAGCTTGTCTCCTGGGAAGCAACCCACAGTCTTCACGCTCCCTCGGAAGACTGTTTTGTGCGGCTGGACCCCCACGCGCGGCCCTCTTTGGGCTTAGCGTTGGCGAGCAGTTCCAGCCGATCCCACCCCCGGGCTGGGGCCGCCAGGGGCGTGGCTAGACCCAAGCCCGGGCCTGGAAGAGGGGCGGGGCTGACGCTCGGGGACGTGAGCCCCGGCCACATGGCGGCCGGGGTCCCCAGGCGCAATCCAGCTTGTCTCCTGGGAAGCAACCCACAGTCTTCACGCTCCCTCGGAAGACTGTTTTGGTGCGGCTGGACCCCCACATGCGGCCCTCTTTGGGCTTAGCGTGGGCGAGCAGGTCCAGCCGATCCCACCCCCGGGCTGGGGCCGCCAGGGGCGTGGCTAGACCCAAGCCCTGGCCGAGAAGAGGGCGGGGCTGACGCTCGGGGAAGTGAGCCCCGGCCACATGGCGGCCAGGGTCCCCAGGCGCAATCTAGCTTGTCTCCTGGGAAGCAACCAACAGTCTTCACGCTCCCTTGGAAGACTCTTTCTGGGCGGCTGGACCCCCACGCGCGGCCCTCTTTGGGCTAGCTGTCGGCGAGCAGGTCCAGCCGATCCCACCCCCGGGCTGGGGCTGTCAGGGGAGTGGCTAGACCCAAGCCCGGGCCTGGAAGAGGGCAGGGCTGACGCTCGGGGACGTGAGCCCCAGCCACATGGCGGCCGGGGTCCCCAGGCGCATTCCAGCTTGTCTCCTGGGAAGCAACCCACAGTCTTCACGCTCGCTCGAAAGACTGTTTCGGGGAGGGTGCACTCCCATGTGGGGCCCTCTTTGGACTTAGTGTGGGCGAGCAGGTCCAGCCGATCCCACCCCCGGGCTGGGGCCGCCAGGGGCGTGGTTAGACCCAAGCCTGGGCCGGGAAGAGGGGCGGGGCTGACGCTCTGGGACGTGAGCCCCGGCCACATGGCGGCCGGGGTCCCCAGGTGCATTCCAGCTTGTCTCCTGGGAAGCAACCCACAGTCTTCACGCTCCCTCGGAAGACAGTTTCATGGGCGGCTGGACCCCCACGCGCGGCCCTCTTTGGGCTTAGCTTCGGCGAGCAGGTCCAGCCGATCCCACCCCCGGGCTGGGGCCGCCAGGGGCGTGGCTAGACCCAAGCCCGGGCCGGGAAGAGGGGTGGGGCTGACGCTCGGGGACGTGAGCCCTGGCCACATGGCTGCCGGGGTCCCCAGGCGCAATCCAGCTTGTCTCCTGGGAAGCAACCCACAGTCTTCACACTCCCTCAGAAGACTTCTTTGAGGCAGCTGGACCCCCACGAGTGGCCCTCTTTGGGCTTAGCTTGGGCGAGCAGGTCCAGCCGATCCCACCCCCGGGCTGGGGCCGCCAGGGGCGTGGCTAGACCCAAACCATGGCCGGGAAGAGGGGCGGGGCTGACGCTCGGGGACGTGAGCCCCGGCCACATGGCGGCCGGGGTCCCCAGGCGCAATCCAGCTTGTCTCCTGGGAAGCAACCCAGTCTTCACGCTCACTCGGAAGACTCTTTCTGGGTGGCTGGACCCCCACGCGCGGCCCTCTTTGGGCTTAGCATCGGCGAGCAGGTCCAGCCGATCCCACAACCGGGCTGGGGCCGCCAGGGGCGTGGCTAGACCCAAGCCCGGGTCTGGAAGAGGGCGGGGCTGATGCTCCGGGACGTGAGCCCCGGCCACATGGCGGCCAGGGTCCCCAGGCGCAATCCAGCTTGTCTCTTGGGAAGCAACCCACAGTCTTCACGCTCCCTCGGAAGACTGTTTTGTTGCGGCTGGACCCCCACGCGCGGCCCTCTTTGGGCTTAGCTTGGGCGAGCAGGTCCAGCCGATCCCACCCCCGGGCTGGGGCCGCCAGGGGCGTGGCTAGACCCAAGCCCGGGCCGGGAAGAGGGGCGGGGCTGACGCTCGGTGACGTGAGCCCTGGCCACATGGCGGCCGGGGTCCCCAGGCGCAATCCAGCTTGTCTCCTGGGAAGCAACCCACAGTCTTCACGCTCCCTTGGAAGACTGTTTCGGGGAGGGTGCACTCCCATGTGGGGCCCTCTTTGGGCTTAGTGTGTGCGAGCAGGTCCAGCCGATCCCACCCCAGGGCTGGGGCCGCCAGGGCCGTGGTTAGACCCAAGCCCGGGCCGGGAAGAGGGGCGGGGCTGACGCTCTGGGACCTGAGCCCCGGCCACATGGCGGCCGGGGTCCCCAAGTGCATTCGAGCTTGTCTCCTGGGAAGCAACCCACAGTCTTCACGCTCCCTCTGAAGACTGCTTTGGGGCGGCTGGACCCCCACGCGCGGCCCTCTTTGGGGTAGCATCGGCCAGCAGGTCCAGCCGATCCCACCCCCGGGCTGGGGCCGCCAGGGGCGTGGCTAGACCCAAGCCCGGGCCGGAAAGAGGGGTGGGGCTGACGCTCGGGGACGTGAGCCCCGGCCACATGGCGGCCGGGGTCCCCAGGCGCAATCCAGCTTGTCTCCTGGGAAGCAACCCAGTCTTCACGCTCCCTCGGAAGACTGTTTCTGGGTGGCTGGACCCCCACGTGCGGCCCTCTTTGGGCTTAGCATCGGCGAGCAGGTCCAGCCGATCCCACCCCCGGGCTGGGGCCGCCAGGGGCGTGGCTAGACCCAAGCCCGGGTCTGGAAGAGGGCGGGGCTGATGCTCTTGGACGTGAGCCCCGGCCACATGGCGGCCGGGGTCCCCAGGCGCAATCCAGCTTGTCTCTTGGGAAGCAACCCACAGTCTTCACGCTCCCTCGGAAGACTGTTTTGTTGCGGCTGGACCCCCACGCGCGGCCCTCTTTGGGCTTAGCGTTGGCGAGCAGTTCCAGCCGATCCCACCCCCGGGCTGGGGCCGTCAGGGGCGTGGCTAGACCCAAGCCCTGGCCGGGAAGAGGGGCGGGGCTGACGCTCGTGGACGTGAGCCCCGGCCACATGGCGGCCGGGGTCCCCAGGCGCAATCCAGCTTGTCTCCTGGGAAGCAACCCACAGTCTTCACGCTCCCTCGGAAGACTGTTTTGGTGCGGCTGGACCCCCACGCGCGGCCCTCTTTGGGCTTAGCGTGGGCGAGCAGGTCCAGCCGATCCCACCCCCGGGCTGGGGCCGCCAGGGGTGTGGCTAGACCCAAGCCCTGGCCGGGAAGAGGGGCGGGGCTGATGCTCGGGGACGTTAGCCCCGGCCACATGGGGACCAGGGTCCCCAGGCGCAATCCAGCTTGTCTCCTGGGAAGCAACCCACAGTCTTCACGCTCCCTTGGAAGACTGCTTTGGGGCGGCTGGACCCCCACGCGCGGCCCTCTTTGGGCTTAGCATCGGCGAGCAGGTCCAGCCGATCCCACCCCCGGGCTGGGGCTGCCAGGTGAGTGGCTAGACACAAGCCCGGGCCGGGAAGAGGGGTGGGGCTGACACTCGGGGACGTGAGCCCTGGCGACATGGCGGCCGGGGTCCCCAGGCGCAATCCAGCTTGTCTCCTGGGAAGCAACCCAGTCTTCACGCTCACTCGGAAGACTCTTTCTGGGTGGCTGGACCCCCACGCGCGGCCCTCTTTGGGCTTAGTGTCGGCCAGCAGGTCCAGAGGATCCCACCCCCGGGCTGGGGCCATCAGGGGCGTGGCTAGACCCAAGCACGGGCCGGGAAGAGGGGCGGGGCTGATGCTCGGGGAAGTGAACCCCGGCCACATGGCGGCCAGGGTCCCCAGGCGCAATCCAGCTGGTCTCCTGGGAAGCAACCCAGTCTTCACGCTCCCTCGGAAGACTGTTTCTGGGTGGCTGGACCCCCACGCGCGGCCCTCTTTGGGCTTAGCTTGGGCGAGCAGGTCCAGCCGATCCCACCCCCGGGCTGGGGCCGCCAGGGGCGTGGCTAGACCCAAGCCCGGGCCGGGAAGAGGGGCAGGGCTTTCGCTTGGGGACGTGAGCCCCGGCCACATGGCGGCCGGCGTCCTCAGGCGCAATCCAGCTTGTCTCCTGGGAAGCAACCCACAGTCTTCACGCTCCCTCAGAAGACAGTGTCATGGCGGCTGGACCCCCACGTGCGGCCCTCTTTGGGCTTAGCATCGGCGAGCAGGTCCATCTGATCCCACCCCCGGGCTGGGGCCGCCAGGGGCGTGGCTAGACCCAAGCCCTGGAGGGGAAGAGGGGTGGGGCTGATGCTCGGGGACGTGAGCCCCGGCCACATGGCGGCCGGGGACCTCAAGCGCAATCCAGCTTGTCTCCTGGGAAGCAACCCACAGTCTTCACGCTCCCTCAGAAGACTGTTTTGGGGCGGCTGGACCACCATGCGGGGCCCTCTTTGGGCTATGTGTCGGCGAGCAGGTCCAGCCGATCCCACCCCTGGGCTGGGGCCATCAGGGGCATGGCTAGACCCAAGCCCTGGAGGGGAAGAGGGGTGGGGCTGATGCTCGGGGACGTGAGCCCCGGCCACATGGCGGCCGGGGTCCTCAAGCGCAATCCAGCTTGTCTCTTGGGAAGCAACCCACAGTCTTCACGCTCCCTCGGAAGACTGTTTCGGGGAGGGTGCACTCCCATGTGGGGCCCTCTTTGGGCTTAGTGTGTGCGAGCACGTCCAGCCGATCCCACCCCCGGGCTGGGGCCGCCAGGGGCGTGGCTAGACCCAAACCATGGCCGGGAAGAGGGGCAGGGCTGACGCTCGGGGACGTGAGCCCCGGCCACATGGCGGCCGGGGTCCCCAGGCGTAATCCAGCTTGTCTCCTGGGAAGCAACCCAGTCTTCACGCTCACTCGGAAGACTCTTTCTGGGTGGCTGGACCCCCACGTGCGGCCCTCTTTGGGCTTAGCATCGGCGAGCAGGTCCAGCCGATCCCACAACCGGGCTGGGGCCGCCAGGGGCGTGGCTAGACCCAAGCCCGGGTCTGGAAGAGGGCGGGGCTGATGCTCGGGGAAGTGAGCCCCGGCCACATGGCGGCCAGGGTCCCCAGGCGCAATCCAGCTTGTCTCTTGGGAAGCAACCCACAGTCTTCACGCTCCCTCGGAAGACTGTTTTGTTGCGGCTGGACCCCCACGCGCGGCCCTCTTTGGGCTTAGCTTGGGCGAGCAGGTCCAGCCGATCCCACCCCCGGGCTGGGGCCGCCAGGGGCGTGGCTAGACCCAAGCCCGGGCCGGGAAGAGGGGCGGGGCTGACGCTCGGTGACGTGAGCCCCGGCCACATGGCGGCCGGGGTCCCCAGGCGCAATCCAGCTTGTCTCCTGGGAAGCAACCCACAGTCTTCACGCTCCCTCGGAAGACTGTTTCGGGGAGGGTGCACTCCCATGTGGGGCCCTCTTTGGGCTTAGTGTGTGCGAGCAGGTCCAGCCGATCCCACCCCCGGGCTGGGGCCGCCAGGGGCGTGGTTAGACCCAAGCCCGGGCCGGGAAGAGGGGCGGGGCTGACGCTCTGGGACCTGAGCCCGGCCACATGGCGGCCAGGGTCCCCAAGTGCATTCCAGCTTGTCTCCTGGGAAGCAACCCACAGTCTTCACGCTCCCTTGGAAGACTGCTTTGGGGCGGCTGGACCCCCACGCGCGGCCCTCTTTGGGGTAGCATCGGCCAGCAGGTACAGCCGATCCAACCCCCGGGCTGGGGCCGCCAGGGGCGTGGCTAGACCCAAGCCCGGGCCGGGAAGAGGGGTGGGGCTGACGCTTGGGGACGTTAGCCCCGGCCACATGGGGACCAGGGTCCCCAGGCGCAATCCAGCTTGTTTCCTGGGAAGCAACCCACAGTCTTCACGCTCCCTCGGAAGACTGTTTCTGGGTGGCTGGACCCCCATGCGCGGCCCTCTTTGGGCTTAGCGTCGGCAAGCAGGTGCAGCCGATCCCACCCCTGGGATAGGTGCCGCCAGGGTCGTGGCTAGACCCAAGCCCGGGTCTGGAAGAGGGCGGGGCTGATGCTCTTGGACGTGAGCCCCGGCCACATGGCGGCCGGGTCCCCAGGCGCAATCCAGCTTGTCTCTTGGGAAGCAACCCACAGTCTTCACGCTCCCTTGGAAGACTGTTTTGTTGCGGCTGGACCCCCATGTGCGGCCCTCTTTGGGCTTAGCCTGGGCGAGCAGGTCCAGCCGATCCCACCCCCGGGCTGGGGCCGCCAGGGGCGTGGCTAGACCCAAGCCCGGGCCGGGAAGAGGGGCGGGGCTGATGCTCGGGGACGTGAGCCCCGGCCACATGGGGGTCAGGGTCCCCAGGCGCAATCCAGCTTGTCTCCTGGGAAGCAACCCACAGTCTTCACGCTCCCTCAGAAGACTGTTTTGTGGCGGCTGGACCCCCATGCGGGGCCCTCTTTGGGCTTAGTGTCGGCGAGCAGGTCCAGCCGATCCCACCCCCGGGCTGGGGCCAACAGGTGCGTGGCTAGACCCAAGCCCGGGCCGGGAAGAGGGGCGGGGCTGACGCTCAGGGAAGCGAACCCCGGCCACATGGCGGCCGGGTTCCCAGGCGCAATCCAGCTTGTCTCCTGGGAAGCAACCCACACTCTTCACGCTCCCTCGGAAGACTGTTTTGGTGCGGCTGGACCCCCACGCGCCGCCCTCTTTGGGCTATGTGTCTACGAGCAGGTCCAGCCGATCCCACCCCCGGGCTGGGGCTGTCAGGGGCGTGGCTAGACCCAAGCCCGGGCCTGGAAGAGGGCAGGGCTGACGCTCTTGGACGTGAGCCCCGGCCACATGGAGGCCGGGGTCCCCAGGCGCAATCCAGCTTGTCTCTTGGGAAGCAACCCACAGTCTTCACGCTCGCTCAGAAGACTGTTTCGGGGCTGCTGGACCCCCACGCGCGGCCCTCTTTGGGCTTAGCGTGGGCGAGCAGGTCCAGCCGATCCCACCCCCGGGCTGGGGCCGCCAGGGGTGTGGCTAGACCCAAGCCCGGGTCTGGAAGAGGGGCGGGGCTGATGCTCGGGGACGTTAGCCCCGGCCACATGGGGACCAGGGTCCCCAGGCGCAATCCAGCTTGTCTCCTGGGAAGCAACCCACAGTCTTCACGCTCCCTTGGAAGACTGCTTTGGGGCGGCTGGACCCCCACGCGCGGCCCTCTTTGGGCTTAGCGTGGGCGAGCAGGTCCAGCCGATCCCACCCCCGGGCTGGGGCTGCCAGGTGAGTGGCTAGACACAAGCCCGGGCCGGGAAGAGGGGCGGGGCTGACGCTCTTGGACGTGAGCCCCGGCCACATGGCTGCCGGGGTCCCCAGGCGCAATCCAGCTTGTCTCCTGGGAAGCAACCCAGTCTTCACGCTCACTCGGAAGACTCTTTCTGGGTGGCTGGACCCCCATGCGCGGCCCTCTTTGGGCTTAGTGTCGGCCAGCAGGTCCAGAGGATCCCACCCCCGGGCTGGGGCCATCAGGGGCGTGGCTAGACCCAAGCACGGGCCGGGAAGAGGGGCGGGGCTGATGCTCGGGGAAGTGAACCCCGGCCACATGGCGGCCGGGGTCCCCAGGCGCAATCCAGCTGGTCTCCTGGGAAGCAACCCACAGTCTTCACGCTCCCTCTGAAGACTGTTTCTGGGTGGCTGGACCCCCACGCGCGGCCCTCTTTGGGCTTAGCTTGGGCGAGCAGGTCCAGCCGATCCCACCCCCGGGCTGGGGCCGCCAGGGGCGTGGCTAGACCCAAGCCCGGGCCGGGAAGAGGGGCGGGGCTGACGCTTGGGGACGTGAGCCCCGGCCACATGGCGGCCGGCGTCCTCAGGCGCAATCCAGCTTGTCTCCTGGGAAGCAACCCACAGTCTTCACGCTCCCTCAGAAGACAGTGTCATGGCGGCTGGACCCCCACGTGCGGCCCTCTTTGGGCTTAGCATCGGCGAGCAGGTCCATCTGATCCCACCCCCGGGCTGGGGCCGCCAGGGGCGTGGCTAGACCCAAGCCCTGGCCGGGAAGAGGGGCGGGGCTGACGCTCGGTGACGTGAGCCCCGGCCACATGGAGGCCGGGGTCCCCAGGCGCAATCCAGCTTGTCTCCTGGGAAGCAACCCACAGTCTTCACGCTCCCTCAGAAGACTGTTTTGTGGCGGCTGGACCACCATGCGGGGCCCTCTTTGGGCTATGTGTCGGCGAGCAGGTCCAGCCGATCCCACCCCTGGGCTGGGGCCATCAGGGGCATGGCTAGACCCAAGCCCTGGAGGGGAAGAGGGGTGGGGCTGATGCTCGGGGACGTGAGCCCCGGCCACATGGCGGCCGGGGTCCTCAAGCGCAATCCAGCTTGTCTCTTGGGAAGCAACCCACAGTCTTCACGCTCCCTCGGAAGACTGTTTCGGGGAGGGTGCACTCCCATGTGGGGCCCTCTTTGGGCTTAGTGTGTGCGAGCAGGTCCAGCCGATCCCACCCCCGGGCTGGGGCCGCCAGGGGCGTGGTTAGACCCAAGCCCGGGCCGGGAAGAGGGGCGGGGCTGACGCTCTGGGACCTGAGCCCCGGCCACATGGCGGCCGGGGTCCCCAAGTGCATTCCAGCTTGTCTCCTGGGAAGCAACCCACAGTCTTCACGCTCCCTTGGAAGACTGCTTTGGGGCGGCTGGAACCCCACTCGCGGCCCTCTTTGGGGTAGCATCGGCCAGCAGGTACAGCCGATCCAACCCCCGGGCTGGGGCCGCCAGGGGCGTGGCTAGACCCAAGCCCGGGCCGGGAAGAGGGGTGGGGCTGACGCTCGGGGACGTGAGCCCCGGCCACATGGCTGCCGGGGTCCCCAGGCGCAATCCAGCTTGTCTCCTGGGAAGCAACCCAGTCTTCACGCTCACTCGGAAGACTCTTTCTGGGTGGCTGGACCCCCACGCGCGGCCCTCTTTGGGCTTAGCGTGGGCGAGCAGGTCCAGCCGATCCCACAACCGGGCTGGGGCCGCCAGGGGCGTGGCTAGACCCAAGCCGGGGTCTGGAAGAGGGCGGGGCTGATGCTCGGGGAAGTGAGCCCCGGCCACATGGCGGCCAGGGTCCCCAGGCGCAATCCAGCTTGTCTCTTGGGAAGCAACCCACAGTCTTCACGCTCCCTCGGAAGACTGTTTTGTTGCGGCTGGACCCCCACGCGCGGCCCTCTTTGGGCTTAGCTTGGGCGAGCAGTTCCAGCCGATCCCACCCCTGGGCTGGGGCCGCCAGGGGCGTGGCTAGACCCAAGCCCGGGCCGGGAAGAGGGGCGGGGCTGTTGCTCGGTGACGTGAGCCCTGGCCACATGGCGGCCGGGGTCCCCAGGCGCAATCCAGCTTGTCTCCTGGGAAGCAACCCACAGTCTTCACACTCCCTTGGAAGACTGTTTCGGGGAGGGTGCACTCCCATGTGGGGCCCTCTTTGGGCTTAGTGTGTGCGAGCAGGTCCAGCCGATCCCACCCCCGGGCTGGGACCGCCAGGGGCGTGGTTAGACCCAAGCCCGGGCCGGGAAGAGGGGCGGGGCTGACGCTCTGGGACCTGAGCCCCGGCCACATGGCGGCCGGGGTCCCCAAGTGCATTCCAGCTTGTCTCCTGGGAAGCAACCCACAGTCTTCACGCTCCCTTGGAAGACTGCTTTGGGGCGGCTGGACCCCCACTCGCGGCCCTCTTTGGGGTAGCATCGGCCAGCAGGTCCAGCCGATCCAACCCCCGGGCTGGGGCCGCCAGGGGCGTGGCTAGACCCAAGCCCGGGCCGGGAAGAGGGGTGGGGCTGACGCTCGGGGACGTGAGCCCCGGCCACATGGCTGCCGGGGTCCCCAGGCGCAATCCAGCTTGTCTCCTGGGAAGCAACCCACAGTCTTCACGCTCCCTCAGAAGACTTCTTTGGGGCAGCTGGACCCCCACGAGTGGCCCTCTTTGGGCTTAGTATCGGCGAGCAGGTCCAGCCGATCCCAACCCCGGGCTGGGGCCGCCAGGGGCGTGGCGAGACCAAAACCCTGGCCGGGAAGAGGGGCGGGGCTGACGCTCGGGGACGTGAGCCCCGGCCACATGGCGGCCGGGGTCCCCAGGCGCAATCCAGCTTGTCTCCTGGGAAGCAACCCAGTCTTCACGCTCCCTCGGAAGACTGTTTCTGGGTGGCTGGACCCCCACGTGCGGCCCTCTTTGGGCTTAGCATCGGCGAGCAGGTCCAGCCGATCCCACCCCCGGGCTGGGGCCGCCAGGGGCGTGGCTAGACCCAAGCCCGGGTCTGGAAGAGGGCGGGGCTGATGCTCTTGGACGTGAGCCCCGGCCACATGGCGGCCGGGGTCCCCAGGCGCAATCCAGCTTGTCTCCTGGGAAGCAACCCACAGTCTTCACGCTCCCTCGGAAGACTGTTTTGGTGCGGCTGGACCCCCACGCGCCGCCCTCTTTGGGCTTAGCGTTGGCGATCAGTTCCAGCCGATCCCACCCCCGGGCTGGGGCCGTCAGGGGCGTGGCTAGACCCAAGCCCTGGAGGGGAAGAGGGGTGGGGCTGATGCTCGGGGAAGTGAGCCCCGGCCACATGGCGGCCGGGGTCCCCAGGCGCAATCCAGCTTGTCTCCTGGGAAGCAACCCACAGTCTTCACGCTCCCTCAGAAGACTTCTTTGGGGCAGCTGGACCCCCACGAGTGGCCCTCTTTGGGCTTAGCGTGGGCGAGCAGGTCCAGCCGATCCCACCCCCGGGCTGGGGCCGCCAGGGGCGTGGCGAGACCAAAACCCTGGCCGGGAAGAGGGGCGGGGCTGACGCTTGGGGACGTTAGCCCCGGCCACATGGGGACCAGGGTCCCCAGGCGCAATCCAGCTTGTTTCCTGGGAAGCAACCCACAGTTTTCACGCTCCCTCGGAAGACTGTTTCTGGGTGGCTGGACCCCCATGCGCGGCCCTCTTTGGGCTTAGCGTCGGCAAGCAGGTGCAGCCGATCCCACCCCTGGGATAGGTGCCGCCAGGGTCGTGGCTAGACCCAAGCCCGGGTCTGGAAGAGGGCGGGGCTGATGCTCTTGGACGTGAGCCCCGGCCACATGGCGGCCGGGGTCCCCAGGCGCAATCCAGCTTGTCTCTTGGGAAGCAACCCACAGTCTTCACGCTCCCTTGGAAGACTGTTTTGTTGCGGCTGGACCCCCATGTGCGGCCCTCTTTGGGCTTAGCCTGGGCGAGCAGGTCCAGCCGATCCCACCCCCGGGCTGGGGCCGCCAGGGGCGTGGCTAGACCCAAGCCCGGGCCGGGAAGAGGGGCGGGGCTGATGCTCGGGGACGTGAGCCCCGGCCACATGGGGGTCAGGGTCCCCAGGCGCAATCCAGCTTGTCTCCTGGGAAGCAACCCACAGTCTTCACGCTCCCTCAGAAGACTGTTTTGTGGCGGCTGGACCCCCATGCGGGGCCCTCTTTGGGCTTAGTGTCGGCGAGCAGGTCCAGCCGATCCCACCCCCGGGCTGGGGCCAACAGGTGCGTGGCTAGACCCAAGCCCGGGCCGGGAAGAGGGGCGGGGCTGACGCTCAGGGAAGCGAACCCCGGCCACATGGCGGCCGGGGTTCCCAGGCGCAATCCAGCTTGTCTCCTGGGAAGCAACCCACACTCTTCACGCTCCCTCGGAAGACTGTTTTGGTGCGGCTGGACCCCCACGCGCCGCCCTCTTTGGGCTATGTGTCTACGAGCAGGTCCAGCCGATCCCACCCCCGGGCTGGGGCTGTCAGGGGCGTGGCTAGACCCAAGCCCGGGCCTGGAAGAGGGCAGGGCTGACGCTCTTGGACGTGAGCCCCGGCCACATGGCGGCCGGGGTCCCCAGGCACAATCCAGCTTGTCTCTTGGGAAGCAACCCACAGTCTTCACGCTCGCTCAGAAGACTGTTTCGGGGCTGCTGGACCCCCACGCGCGGCCCTCTTTGGGCTTAGCGTGGGCGAGCAGGTCCAGCCGATCCCACCCCCGGGCTGGGGCCGCCAGGGGTGTGGCTAGACCCAAGCCCGGGTCTGGAAGAGGGGCGGGGCTGATGCTCGGGGACGTTAGCCCCGGCCACATGGGGACCAGGGTCCCCAGGCGCAATCCAGCTTGTCTCCTGGGAAGCAACCCACAGTCTTCACGCTCCCTTGGAAGACTGCTTTGGGGCGGCTGGACCCCCACGCGCGGCCCTCTTTGGGCTTAGCGTGGGCGAGCAGGTCCAGCCGATCCCACCCCCGGGCTGGGGCTGCCAGGTGAGTGGCTAGACACAAGCCCGGGCCGGGAAGAGGGGCGGGGCTGACGCTCTTGGACGTGAGCCCCGGCCACATGGCTGCCGGGGTCCCCAGGCGCAATCCAGCTTGTCTCCTGGGAAGCAACCCAGTCTTCACGCTCACTCGGAAGACTCTTTCTGGGTGGCTGGACCCCCATGCGCGGCCCTCTTTGGGCTTAGTGTCGGCCAGCAGGTCCAGAGGATCCCACCCCTGGGCTGGGGCCATCAGGGGCGTGGCTAGACCCAAGCACGGGCCGGGAAGAGGGGCGGGGCTGATGCTCGGGGAAGTGAACCCCGGCCACATGGCGGCCAGGGTCCCCAGGCGCAATCCAGCTGGTCTCCTGGGAAGCAACCCACAGTCTTCACGCTCCCTCTGAAGACTGTTTCTGGGTGGCTGGACCCCCACGCGCGGCCCTCTTTGGGCTTAGCTTGGGCGAGCAGGTCCAGCCGATCCCACCCCCGGGCTGGGGCCGCCAGGGGCGTGGCTAGACCCAAGCCCGGGCCGGGAAGAGGGGCGGGGCTGACGCTTGGGGACGTGAGCCCCGGCCGCATGGCGGCCGGCGTCCTCAGGCGCAATCCAGCTTGTCTCCTGGGAAGCAACCCACAGTCTTCACGCTCCCTCAGAAGACAGTGTCATGGCGGCTGGACCCCCACGTGCGGCCCTCTTTGGGCTTAGCATCGGCGAGCAGGTCCATCTGATCCCACCCCCGGGCTGGGGCCGCCAGGGGCGTGGCTAGACCCAAGCCCTGGCCGGGAAGAGGGGCGGGGCTGACGCTCGGTGACGTGAGCCCCGGCCACATGGAGGCCGGGGTCCCCAGGCGCAATCCAGCTTGTCTCCTGGGAAGCAACCCACAGTCTTCACGCTCCCTCAGAAGACTGTTTTGTGGCGGCTGGACCACCATGCGGGGCCCTCTTTGGGCTATGTGTCGGCGAGCAGGTCCAGCCGATCCCACCCCTGGGCTGGGGCCATCAGGGGCATGGCTAGACCCAAGCCCTGGAGGGGAAGAGGGGTGGGGCTGATGCTCGGGGACGTGAGCCCCGGCCACATGGCGGCCGGGGTCCTCAAGCGCAATCCAGCTTGTCTCTTGGGAAGCAACCCACAGTCTTCACGCTCCCTCGGAAGACTGTTTCGGGGAGGGTGCACTCCCATGTGGGGCCCTCTTTGGGCTTAGTGTGTGCGAGCAGGTCCAGCCGATCCCACCCCCGGGCTGGGGCCGCCAGGGGCGTGGTTAGACCCAAGCCCGGGCCGGGAAGAGGGGCGGGGCTGACGCTCTGGGACCTGAGCCCCGGCCACATGGCGGCCGGGGTCCCCAAGTGCATTCCAGCTTGTCTCCTGGGAAGCAACCCACAGTCTTCACGCTCCCTTGGAAGACTGCTTTGGGGCGGCTGGAACCCCACTCGCGGCCCTCTTTGGGGTAGCATCGGCCAGCAGGTACAGCCGATCCAACCCCCGGGCTGGGGCCGCCAGGGGCGTGGCTAGACCCAAGCCCGGGCCGGGAAGAGGGGTGGGGCTGACGCTCGGGGACGTGAGCCCCGGCCACATGGCTGCCGGGGTCCCCAGGCGCAATCCAGCTTGTCTCCTGGGAAGCAACCCAGTCTTCACGCTCACTCGGAAGACTCTTTCTGGGTGGCTGGACCCCCACGCGCGGCCCTCTTTGGGCTTAGCGTGGGCGAGCAGGTCCAGCCGATCCCACAACCGGGCTGGGGCCGCCAGGGGCGTGGCTAGACCCAAGCCGGGGTCTGGAAGAGGGCGGGGCTGATGCTCGGGGAAGTGAGCCCCGGCCACATGGCGGCCAGGGTCCCCAGGCGCAATCCAGCTTGTCTCTTGGGAAGCAACCCACAGTCTTCACGCTCCCTCGGAAGACTGTTTTGTTGCGGCTGGACACCCACGCGCGGCCCTCTTTGGGCTTAGCTTGGGCGAGCAGTTCCAGCCGATCCCACCCCTGGGCTGGGGCCGCCAGGGGCGTGGCTAGACCCAAGCCCGGGCCGGGAAGAGGGGCGGGGCTGACGCTCGGTGACGTGAGCCCTGGCCACATGGCGGCCGGGGTCCCCAGGCGCAATCCAGCTTGTCTCCTGGGAAGCAACCCACAGTCTTCACGCTCCCTTGGAAGACTGTTTCGGGGAGGGTGCACTCCCATGTGGGGCCCTCTTTGGGCTTAGTGTGTGCGAGCAGGTCCAGCCGATCCCACCCCCGGGCTGGGACCGCCAGGGGCGTGGTTAGACCCAAGCCCGGGCCGGGAAGAGGGGCGGGGCTGACGCTCTGGGACCTGAGCCCCGGCCACATGGCGGCCGGGGTCCCCAAGTGCATTCCAGCTTGTCTCCTGGGAAGCAACCCACAGTCTTCACGCTCCCTTGGAAGACTGCTTTGGGGCGGCTGGACCCCCACTCGCGGCCCTCTTTGGGGTAGCATCGGCCAGCAGGTCCAGCCGATCCAACCCCCGGGCTGGGGCCGCCAGGGGCGTGGCTAGACCCAAGCCCGGGCCGGGAAGAGGGGTGGGGCTGACGCTCGGGGACGTGAGCCCCGGCCACATGGCTGCCGGGGTCCCCAGGCGCAATCCAGCTTGTCTCCTGGGAAGCAACCCACAGTCTTCACGCTCCCTCAGAAGACTTCTTTGGGGCAGCTGGACCCCCACGAGTGGCCCTCTTTGGGCTTAGTATCGGCGAGCAGGTCCAGCCGATCCCAACCCCGGGCTGGGGCCGCCAGGGGCGTGGCGAGACCAAAACCCTGGCCGGGAAGAGGGGCGGGGCTGACGCTCGGGGACGTGAGCCCCGGCCACATGGCGGCCGGGGTCCCCAGGCGCAATCCAGCTTGTCTCCTGGGAAGCAACCCAGTCTTCACGCTCCCTCGGAAGACTGTTTCTGGGTGGCTGGACCCCCACGTGCGGCCCTCTTTGGGCTTAGCATCGGCGAGCAGGTCCAGCCGATCCCACCCCCGGGCTGGGGCCGCCAGGGGCGTGGCTAGACCCAAGCCCGGGTCTGGAAGAGGGCGGGGCTGATGCTCTTGGACGTGAGCCCCGGCCACATGGCGGCCGGGGTCCCCAGGCGCAATCCAGCTTGTCTCCTGGGAAGCAACCCACAGTCTTCACGCTCCCTCGGAAGACTGTTTTGGTGCGGCTGGACCCCCACGCGCCGCCCTCTTTGGGCTTAGCGTTGGCGAGCAGTTCCAGCCGATCCCACCCCCGGGCTGGGGCCGTCAGGGGCGTGGCTAGACCCAAGCCCTGGAGGGGAAGAGGGGTGGGGCTGATGCTCGGGGAAGTGAGCCCCGGCCACATGGCGGCCGGGGTCCCCAGGCGCAATCCAGCTTGTCTCCTGGGAAGCAACCCACAGTCTTCACGCTCCCTCAGAAGACTTCTTTGGGGCAGCTGGACCCCCACGAGTGGCCCTCTTTGGGCTTAGCGTGGGCGAGCAGGTCCAGCCGATCCCACCCCCGGGCTGGGGCCGCCAGGGGCGTGGCGAGACCAAAACCCTGGCCGGGAAGAGGGGCGGGGCTGACGCTCGGGGACGTGAGCCCCGGCCACATGGCGGCCGGGGTCCCCAGGCGCAATCCAGCTTGTCTCCTGGGAAGCAACCCAGTCTTCACGCTCCCTCGGAAGACTGTTTCTGGGTGGCTGGACCCCCACGTGCGGCCCTCTTTGGGCTTAGCATCGGCGAGCAGGTCCAGCCGATCCCACCCCTGGGCTGGGGCCGCCAGGGGCGTGGCTAGACCCAAGCCCGGGTCTGGAAGAGGGCGGGGCTGATGCTCTTGGACGTGAGCCCCGGCCACATGGCGGCCGGGGTCCCCAGGCGCAATCCAGCTTGTCTCTTGGGAAGCAACCCACAGTCTTCACGCTCCCTCGGAAGACTGTTTTGTTGCGGCTGGACCCCCACGCGCCGCCCTCTTTGGGCTTAGCGTTGGCGAGCAGTTCCAGCCGATCCCACCCCCGGGCTGGGGCCGTCAGGGGCGTGGCTAGACCCAAGCCCTGGCCGGGAAGAGGGGCGGGGCTGACGCTCTTGGACGTGAGCCCCGGCCACATTGCGGCCGGGGTCCCCAGGCGCAATCCAGCTTGTCTCCTGGGAAGCAACCCACAGTCTTCACGCTCCCTCGGAAGACTGTTTTGGTGCGGCTGGACCCCCACGCGCGGCCCTCTTTGGGCTTAGCGTGGGCGAGCAGGTCCAGCCGATCCCACCCCCGGGCTGGGGCCGCCAGGGGTGTGGCTAGACCCAAGCCCTGGCCGGGAAGAGGGGCGGGGCTGATGCTCGGGGACGTTAGCCCCGGCCACATGGGGACCAGGGTCCCCAGGCGCAATCCAGCTTGTCTCCTGGGAAGCAACCCACAGTCTTCACGCTCCCTTGGAAGACTGCTTTGGGGCGGCTGGACCCCCACGCGCGGCCCTCTTTGGGGTAGCATCGGCCAGCACGTACAGCCGATCCCACCCCCAGGCTGGGGCTGCCAGGTGAGTGGCTAGACACAAGCCCGGGCCGGGAAGAGGGGTGGGGCTGACGCTCGGGGACGTGAGCCCTGGCCACATGGCGGCCGGGGTCCCCAGGCGCAATCCAGCTTGTCTCCTGGGAAGCAACCCAGTCTTCACGCTCACTCGGAAGACTCTTTCTGGGTGGCTGGACCCCCACGCGCGGCCCTCTTTGGGCTTAGTGTCGGCCAGCAGGTCCAGAGGATCCCACCCCCGGGCTGGGGCCATCAGGTGCGTGGCTAGACCCAAGCACGGGCCGGGAAGAGGGGCGGGGCTGATGCTCGGGGAAGTGAACCCCGGCCACATGGCGGCCAGGGTCCCCAGGCGCAATCCAGCTGGTCTCCTGGGAAGCAACCCAGTCTTCACGCTCCCTCGGAAGACTGTTTCTGGGTGGCTGGACCCCCACGCGCGGCCCTCTTTGGGCTTAGCTTGGGCGAGCAGGTCCGGCCGATCCCACCCCCGGGCTGGGGCCGCCAGGGGCGTGGCTAGACCCAAGCCCGGGCCGGGAAGAGGGGCGGGGCTGACGCTTGGGGACGTGAGCCCCGGCCACATGGCGGCCGGCGTCCTCAGGCGCAATCCAGCTTGTCTCCTGGGAAGCAACCCACAGTCTTCACGCTCCCTCAGAAGACAGTGTCATGGCGGCTGGACCCCCACGTGCGGCCCTCTTTGGGCTTAGCATCGGCGAGCAGGTCCATCTGATCCCACTCCCGGGCTGGGGCCGCCAGGGGCATGGCTAGACCCAAGCCCTGGAGGGGAAGAGGGGTGGGGCTGATGCTCGGGGACGTGAGCCCCGGCCACATGGCGGCCGGGGTCCTCAAGCGCAATCCAGCTTGTCTCCTGGGAAGCAACCCACAGTCTTCACGCTCCCTCAGAAGACTGTTTTGGGGCGGCTGGACCACCATGCGGGGCCCTCTTTGGGCTATGTGTCGGCGAGCAGGTCCAGCCGATCCCACCCCTGGGCTGGGGCCATCAGGGGCATGGCTAGACCCAAGCCCTGGAGGGGAAGAGGGGTGGGGCTGATGCTCGGGGACGTGAGCCCCGGCCACATGGCGGCCGGGGTCCTCAAGCGCAATCCAGCTTGTCTCTTGGGAAGCAACCCACAGTCTTCACGCTCCCTCGGAAGACTGTTTCGGGGAGGGTGCACTCCCATGTGGGGCCCTCTTTGGGCTTAGTGTGTGCGAGCACGTCCAGCCGATCCCACCCCCGGGCTGGGGCCGCCAGGGGCGTGGTTAGACCCAAGCCCGGGCCGGGAAGAGGGGCGGGGCTGACGATCTGGGACCTGAGCCCCGGCCACATGGCGGCCGGGGTCCCCAAGTGCATTCCAGCTTGTCTCCTGGGAAGCAACCCACAGTCTTCACGCTCCCTTGGAAGAATGCTTTGGGGCGGCTGGACCCCCACGCGCGGCCCTCTTTGGGGTAGCATCGGCCAGCAGGTGCAGCCGATCCAACCCCCGGGCTGGGGCCGCCAGGGGCGTGGCTAGACCCAAGCCCGGGTCTGGAAGAGGGGTGGGGCTGACGCTCGGGGACGTGAGCCCTGGCCACATGGCTGCCGGGGTCCCCAGGCGCAATCCAGCTTTTCTCCTGGGAAGCAACCCACAGTCTTCACGCTCCCTTGGAAGACTGCTTTGGGGCAGCTGGACCCCCACGAGTGGCCCTCTTTGGGCTTAGCGTGGGCGAGCAGGTCCAGCCGATCCCACCCCCGGTCTGGGGCCGCCAGGGGCGTGGCTAGACCCAAACCATGGCCGGGAAGAGGGGCCGGGCTGACGCTCTTGGACGTGAGCCCCGGCCACATGGTGGCCGGCGTCCCCAGGCGCAATCCAGCTTGTCTCCTGGGAAGCAACCCAGTCTTCACGCTCACTCGGAAGACTCTTTCTGGGTGGCTGGACCCCCACGTGCGGCCCTCTTTGGGCTTAGCATCGGCGAGCAGGTCCAGCCGATCCCACCCCCGGGCTGGGGCCGCCAGGGGCGTGGCTAGACCCAAGCCCGGGTCTGGAAGAGGGCCGGGCTGATGCTCTTGGACGTGAGCCCCGGCCACATGGCGGCCGGGGTCCCCAGGCGCAATCCAGCTTGTCTCTTGGGAAGCAACCCACAGTCTTCACGCTCCCTCGGAAGACTGTTTTGTTGCGGCTGGACACCCACGCGCGGCCCTCTTTGGGCTTAGCGTTGGCGAGCAGTTCCAGCCGATCCCACCCCCGGGCTGGGGCCGTCAGGGGCGTGGCTAGACCCAAGCCCGGGCCGGGAAGAGGGGCGGGGCTGACGCTCGGTGACGTGAGCCCTGGCCACATGGCGGCCGGGGTCCCCAGGCGCAATCCAGCTTGTCTCCTGGGAAGCAACCCACAGTCTTCACGCTCCCTTGGAAGACTGTTTCGGGGAGGGTGCACTCCCATGTGGGGACCTCTTTGGGCTTAGTGTGTGCGAGCAGGTCCAGCCGATCCCACCCCGGGCTGGGGCGGCCAGGGGCGTGGTTAGACCCAAGCCCGGGCCGGGAAGAGGGGCGGGGCTGACGCTCTGGGACCTGAGCCCCGGCCACATGGCGGCCGGGGTCCCCAAGTGCATTCCAGCTTGTCTCCTGGGAAGCAACCCACAGTCTTCACGCTCCCTTGGAAGACTGCTTTGGGGCGGCTGGACCCCCACGCGCGGCCCTCTTTGGGGTAGCATCGGCCAGCAGGTACAGCCGATCCAACCCCCGGGCTGGGGCCGCCAGGGGCGTGGCTAGACCCAAGCCCGGGCCGGGAAGAGGGGTGGGGCTGACGCTCGGGGACGTGAGCCCTGGCCACATGGCTGCCGGGGTCCCCAGGCGCAATCCAGCTTGTCTCCTGGGAAGCAACCCACAGTC
Organism: Ochotona curzoniae; assembly: GCF_017591425.1. NCBI lineage: Eukaryota > Metazoa > Chordata > Mammalia > Lagomorpha > Ochotonidae > Ochotona > Ochotona curzoniae. The sequence continues at coordinate 104,061 of NW_024465116.1, read as the reverse complement.
TTCACGCTCCCTCAGAAGACTTCTTTGGGGCAGCTGGACCCCCACGAGTGGCCCTCTTTGGGCTTAGCGTGGGCGAGCAGGTCCAGCCGATCCCACCCCCGGGCTGGGGCCGCCAGGGGCGTGGCGAGACCAAAACCCTGGCCGGGAAGAGGGGCGGGGCTGACGCTCGGGGACGTGAGCCCTGGCCACATGGCGGCCAGGGTCCCCAGGCGCAATCCAGCTGGTCTCCTGGGAAGCAACCCAGTCTTCACGCTCCCTTGGAAGACTGTTTCTGGGTGGCTGGACCCCCACGTGCGGCCCTCTTTGGGCTTAGCATGGGCGAGCAGGTCCAGCCGATCCCACCCCCGGGCTGGGGCCGCCAGGGGCGTGGCTAGACCCAAGCCCGGGTCTGGAAGAGGGCGGGGCTGATGCTCTTGGACGTGAGCCCCGGCCACATGGCGGCCGGGGTCCCCAGGCGCAATCTAGCTTGTCTCTTGGGAAGCAACCCACAGTCTTCACGCTCCCTCGGAAGACTGTTTTGTTGCGGCTGGACCCCCACGCGCCGCCCTCTTTGGGCTTAGCGTTGGCGAGCAGTTCCAGCCGATCCCACCCCCGGGCTGGGGCCGTCAGGGGCGTGGCTAGACCCAAGCCCTGGCCGGGAAGAGGGGCGGGGCTGACGCTCGGTGACGTGAGCCCCGGCCACATGGCGGCCGGGGTCCCCAGGCGCAATCCAGCTTGTCTCCTGGGAAGCAACCCACAGTCTTCACGCTCCCTCGGAAGACTGTTTTGGTGCGGCTGGACCCCCACGCGCGGCCCTCTTTGGGCTTAGCGTGGGCGAGCAGGTCCAGCCGATCCCACCCCCGGGCTGGGGCCGCCAGGGGCGTGGCTAGACCCAAGCCCGGGCCGGGAAGAGGGGCGGGGCTGATGCTTGGGGACGTGAGCCCCGGCCACATGGCTGTCAGTGTCCCCAGGCGCAATCCAGCTGGTCTCCTGGGAAGCAACCCACAGTCTTCACGCTCCCTCGGAAGATTGTTTTGGTGCGGCTGGACCCTCACGCGCGGCCCTCTTTGGGCTTAGCGTGGGCGAGAAGGTCCAGCCGATCCCACAACCGGGCTGGGGCCGCCAGGGGCGTGGCTAGACCCAAGCCCGGGCCGGGAAGAGGGGCGGGGCTGACGCTCGGGGACGTGAGCCCCGGCCACATGGCGGCCGGGGTCCCCAGGCGCAATCCAGCTTGTCTCCTGGGAAGCAACCCACAGTCTTCACGCTCCCTCAGAAGACTGTTACAGGGCGGCTGGACCCCCACGCGCGGCCCTCTTTGGGCTTAGCATGGGCGAGCAGGTCCAGCCGATCCCACCCCGGGCTGGGGCCGCCAGGGGCGTGGCTAGACCTAAGCCCGGGCCGGGAAGAGGGGCGGAGCTGACGCTTGGGGACGTTAGCCCCGGCCACATGGGGACCAGGGTCCCCAGGCGCAATCCAGCTTGTTTCCTGGGAAGCAACCCACAGTCTTCACGCTCCCTCGGAAGACTGTTTCTGGGTGGCTGGACCCCCATGCGCGGCCCTCTTTGGGCTTAGCGTCGGCAAGCAGGTGCAGCCGATCCCACCCCTGGGATAGGTGCCGCCAGGGTCGTGGCTAGACCCAAGCCCGGGTCTGGAAGAGGGCGGGGCTGATGCTCTTGGACGTGAGCCCCGGCCACATGGCGGCCGGGGTCCCCAGGCGCAATCCAGCTTGTCTCTTGGGAAGCAACCCACAGTCTTCACGCTCCCTTGGAAGACTGTTTTGTTGCGGCTGGACCCCCATGTGCGGCCCTCTTTGGGCTTAGCCTGGGCGAGCAGGTCCAGCCGATCCCACCCCCGGGCTGGGGCCGCCAGGGGCGTGGCTAGACCCAAGCCCGGGCCGGGAAGAGGGGCGGGGCTGACGCTCGGGGACGTGAGCCCCGGCCACATGGCGGCCAAGGTCCCCAGGCGCAATCCAGCTTGTCTCCTGGGAAGCAACCCACAGTCTTCACGCTCCCTTGGAAGACTGTTTTGTTGCGGCTGGACCCCCACGCGCGGCCCTCTTTGGGCTTAGCGTGGGCGAGCAGGTCCATCTGATCCCACCCCCGGGCTGGGGCCGCCAGGGGCGTGGCTAGACCTAAGCCCGGGCCGGGAAGAGGGGCGGGGCTGATGCTCTTGGACGTGAGCCCCGGTCGATGGCTGTCAGTGTCCCCAGGCGCAATCCAGCTTGTCTCCTGGGAAGCAACCCACAGTCTTCACGCTCCCTCAGAAGACTGTTACAGGGCGGCTGGACCCCCACGCGCGGCCCTCTTTGGGCTTAGCGTGGGCGAGCAGGTCCAGCCGATCCCACCCCCGGGCTGGGGCCAACAGGTGCGTGGCTAGACCCAAGCCCGGGCCGGGAAGAGGGGCGGGGCTGACGCTCAGGGAAGCGAACCCCGGCCACATGGCGGCCGGGGTTCCCAGGCGCAATCCAGCTTGTCTCCTGGGAAGCAACCCACACTCTTCACGCTCCCTCGGAAGACTGTTTTGGTGCGGCTGGACCCCCACGCGCCGCCCTCTTTGGGCTATGTGTCTACGAGCAGGTCCAGCCGATCCCACCCCCGGGCTGGGGCTGTCAGTGGCGTGGCTAGACCCAAGCCCGGGCCTGGAAGAGGGCAGGGCTGACGCTCTTGGACGTGAGCCCCGGCCACATGGCGGCCGGGGTCCCCAGGCGCAATCCAGCTTGTCTCTTGGGAAGCAACCCACAGTCTTCACGCTCGCTCAGAAGACTGTTTCGGGGCTGCTGGACCCCCACGCGCGGCCCTCTTTGGGCTTAGCGTGGGCGAGCAGGTCCAGCCGATCCCACCCCCGGGCTGGGGCCGCCAGGGGTGTGGCTAGACCCAAGCCCGGGTCTGGAAGAGGGGCGGGGCTGATGCTCGGGGACGTTAGCCCCGGCCACATGGGGACCAGGGTCCCCAGGCGCAATCCAGCTTGTCTCCTGGGAAGCAACCCACAGTCTTCACGCTCCCTTGGAAGACTGCTTTGGGGCGGCTGGACCCCCACGCGCGGCCCTCTTTGGGCTTAGCGTGGGCGAGCAGGTCCAGCCGATCCCACCCCCGGGCTGGGGCTGCCAGGTGAGTGGCTAGACACAAGCCCGGGCCGGGAAGAGGGGCGGGGCTGACGCTCTTGGACGTGAGCCCCGGCCACATGGCTGCCGGGGTCCCCAGGCGCAATCCAGCTTGTCTCCTGGGAAGCAACCCAGTCTTCACGCTCACTCGGAAGACTCTTTCTGGGTGGCTGGACCCCCATGCGCGGCCCTCTTTGGGCTTAGTGTCGGCCAGCAGGTCCAGAGGATCCCACCCCCGGGCTGGGGCCATCAGGGGCGTGGCTAGACCCAAGCACGGGCCGGGAAGAGGGGCGGGGCTGATGCTCGGGGAAGTGAACCCCGGCCACATGGCGGCCAGGGTCCCCAGGCGCAATCCAGCTGGTCTCCTGGGAAGCAACCCACAGTCTTCACGCTCCCTCTGAAGACTGTTTCTGGGTGGCTGGACCCCCACGCGCGGCCCTCTTTGGGCTTAGCATCGGCGAGCAGGTCCATCTGATCCCACCCCCGGGCTGGGGCCGCCAGGGGCGTGGCTAGACCCAAGCCCTGGCCGGGAAGAGGGGCGGGGCTGACGCTCGGTGACGTGAGCCCCGGCCACATGGAGGCCGGGGTCCCCAGGCGCAATCCAGCTTGTCTCCTGGGAAGCAACCCACAGTCTTCACGCTCCCTCAGAAGACTGTTTTGTGGCGGCTGGACCACCATGCGGGGCCCTCTTTGGGCTATGTGTCGGCGAGCAGGTCCAGCCGATCCCACCCCTGGGCTGGGGCCATCAGGGGCATGGCTAGACCCAAGCCCTGGAGGGGAAGAGGGGTGGGGCTGATGCTCGGGGACGTGAGCCCCGGCCACATGGCGGCCGGGGTCCTCAAGCGCAATCCAGCTTGTCTCTTGGGAAGCAACCCACAGTCTTCACGATCCCTCGGAAGACTGTTTCGGGGAGGGTGAACTCCCATGTGGGGCCCTCTTTGGGCTTAGTGTGTGCGAGCAGGTCCAGCCGATCCCACCCCCGGGCTGGGGCCGCCAGGGGCGTGGTTAGACCCAAGCCCGGGCCGGGAAGAGGTGCGGGGCTGACGCTCTGGGACCTGAGCCCCGGCCACATGGCGGCCGGGGTCCCCAAGTGCATTCCAGCTTGTCTCCTGGGAAGCAACCCACAGTCTTCACGCTCCCTTGGAAGACTGCTTTGGGGCGGCTGGAACCCCACTCGCGGCCCTCTTTGGGGTAGCATCGGCCAGCAGGTACAGCCGATCCAACCCCCGGGCTGGGGCCGCCAGGGGCGTGGCTAGACCCAAGCCCGGGCCGGGAAGAGGGGTGGGGCTGACGCTCGGGGACGTGAGCCCCGGCCACATGGCTGCCGGGGTCCCCAGGCGCAATCCAGCTTGTCTCCTGGGAAGCAACCCAGTCTTCACGCTCCCTTGGAAGACTCTTTCTGGGTGGCTGGACCCCCACGCGCGGCCCTCTTTGGGCTTAGCGTGGGCGAGCAGGTCCATCTGATCCCACCCCCGGGCTGGGGCCGCCCGGGGCGTGGCTAGACCTAAGCCCAGGCCGGGAAGAGGGGCGGGGCTGATGCTCTTGGACGTGAGCCCCGGCCACATGGCTGTCAGTGTCCCCAGGCGCAATCCAGCTTGTCTCCTGGGAAGCAACCCACAGTCTTCACGCTCCCTCAGAAGACTGTTTTGTGGCGGCTGGACCCCCACGCGCGGCCCTCTTTGGGCTTAGCGTGGGCGAGCAGGTCCAGCCGATCCCACCCCCGGGCTGGGGCCAACAGGGGCGTGGCTAGACCCAAGCCCGGGCCGGGAAGAGGGGCGGGGCTGACGCTCAGGGAAGCGAACCCCGGCCACATGGCGGCCGGGGTTCCCAGGCGCAATCCAGCTTGTCTCCTGGGAAGCAACCCACACTCTTCACGCTCCCTCGGAAGACTGTTTTGGTGCGGCTGGACCCCCACGCGCCGCCCTCTTTGGGCTATGTGTCGACGAGCAGGTCCAGCCGATCCCACCCCCGGGCTGGGGCTGTCAGGGGCGTGGCTAGACCCAAGCCCGGGCCTGGAAGAGGGCAGGGCTGACGCTCTTGGACGTGAGCCCCGGGCACATGGCGGCCGGGGTCCCAGGCGCAATCCAGCTTGTCTCTTGGGAAGCAACCCACAGTCTTCACGCTCCCTCAGAAGACTGTTTCGGGGCTGCTGGACCCCCACGCGCGGCCCTCTTTGGGCTTAGCGTGGGCGAGCAGGTCCAGCCGATCCCACCCCGGGCTGGGGCCGCCAGGGGTGTGGCTAGACCCAAGCCCTGGCCGGGAAGAGGGGCGGGGCTGATGCTCGGGGACGTGAGCCCCGGCCACATGGGGACCAGGGTCCCCAGGCGCAATCCAGCTTGTCTCCTGGGAAGCAACCCACAGTCTTCACGCTCCCTTGGAAGACTGCTTTGGGGCGGCTGGACCCCCACGCGCGGCCCTCTTTGGGTTAGCATCGGCGAGCAGGTCCAGCCGATCCCACCCCCGGGCTGGGGCCGCCAGGGGCGTGGCTAGACCCAAGCCCGGGCCGGGAAGAGGGGCGGGGCTGACGCTTGGGGACGTGAGCCCCGGCCACATGGCGGCCGGCGTCCTCAGGCGCAATCCAGCTTGTCTCCTGGGAAGCAACCCACAGTCTTCACGCTCCCTCAGAAGACAGTGTCATGGCGGCTGGACCCCCACGTGCGGCCCTCTTTGGGCTTAGCATCGGCGAGCAGGTCCATCTGATCCCACCCCCGGGCTGGGGCCGCCAGGGGCGTGGCTAGACCCAAGCCCTGGCCGGGAAGAGGGACGGGGCTGACGCTCGGTGACGTGAGCCCCGGCCACATGGAGGCCGGGGTCCCCAGGCGCAATCCAGCTTGTCTCCTGGGAAGCAACCCACAGTCTTCACGCTCCCTCAGAAGACTGTTTTGTGGCGGCTGGACCCCCACGCGCGGCCCTCTTTGGGCTTAGCTTGGGCGAGCAGTTCCAGCCGATCCCACCCCTGGGCTGGGGCCGCCAGGGGCGTGGCTAGACCCAAGCCCGGGCCGGGAAGAGGGGCGGGGCTGACGCTCTTGGACGTGAGCCCCGGCCACATGGCGGCCGGGGTCCCCAAGTGCATTCCAGCTTGTCTCCTGGGAAGCAACCCACAGTCTTCACGCTCCCTTGGAAGACTGCTTTGGGGCGGCTGGACCCCCACGCGCGGCCCTCTTTGGGGTAGCATCGGCCAGCAGGTACAGCCGATCCAACCCCCGGGCTGGGGCCATCAGGGGCGTGGCTAGACCCAAGCCCGGGCCGGGAAGAGGGGTGGGGCTGACGCTCTGGGACCTGAGCCCCGGCCACATGGCGGCCGGGGTCCCCAGGCGCAATCCAGCTTGTCTCCTGGGAAGCAACCCACAGTCTTCACGCTCCCTTGGAAGACTGCTTTGGGGCAGCTGGACCCCCACGAGTGGCCCTCTTTGGGCTAGTATCGGCGAGCAGGTCCAGCCGATCCCACCCCCGGGCTGGGGCCGCCAGGGGCGTGGCGAGACCAAAACCCTGGCCGGGAAGAGGGGCGGGGCTGACGCTCGGGGACGTGAGCCCCGGCCACATGGCGGCCGGGGTCCCCAGGCGCAATCCAGCTTGTCTCCTGGGAAGCAACCCAGTCTTCACGCTCCCTCGGAAGACTGTTTCTGGGTGGCTGGACCCCCACGTGCGGCCCTCTTTGGGCTTAGCATCGGCGAGCAGGTCCAGCCGATCCCACCCCCGGGCTGGGGCCGCCAGGGGCGTGGCTAGACCCAAGCCCGGGTCTGGAAGAGGGCGGGGCTGATGCTCTTGGACGTGAGCCCCGGCCACATGGCGGCCGGGGTCCCCAGGCGCAATCCAGCTTGTCTCTTGGGAAGCAACCCACAGTCTTCACGCTCCCTCGGAAGACTGTTTTGTTGCGGCTGGACCCCCACGCGCCGCCCTCTTTGGGCTTAGCGTTGGCGAGCAGTTCCAGCCGATCCCACCCCCGGGCTGGGGCCGTCAGGGGCGTGGCTAGACCCAAGCCCGGGTCTGGAAGAGGGCGGGGCTGATGCTCTTGGACGTGAGCCCCGGCCACATGGCGGCCGGGGTCCCCAGGCGCAATCCAGCTTGTCTCCTGGGAAGCAACCCACAGTCTTCACGCTCCCTCGGAAGACTGTTTCTGGGTGGCTGGACCCCCACGCGCGGCCCTCTTTGGGCTTATCGTCGGCAAGCAGGTCCAGCCGATCCCACCCCTGGGATAGGTGCCGCCAGGGTCGTGGCTAGACCCAAGCCCGGGTCTGGAAGAGGGCGGGGCTGATGCTCTTGGACGTGAGCCCCGGCCACATGGCGGCCGGGGTCCCCAGGCGCAATCCAGCTTGTCTCCTGGGAAGCAACCCAGTCTTCACGCTCCCTCGGAAGACTGTTTCTGGGTGGCTGGACCCCCACGTGCGGCCCTCTTTGGGCTTAGCATCGGCGAGCAGGTCCAGCCGATCCCACCCCCGGGCTGGGGCCGCCAGGGGCGTGGCTAGACCCAAGCCCGGGTCTGGAAGAGGGCGGGGCTGATGCTCTTGGACGTGAGCCCCGGCCACATGGCGGCCGGGGTCCCCAGGCGCAATCCAGCTTGTCTCTTGGGAAGCAACCCACAGTCTTCACGCTCCCTCAGAAGACTGTTTTGTTGCGGCTGGACCCCCACGCGCGGCCCTCTTTGGGCTTAGCGTTGGCGAGCAGTTCCAGCCGATCCCACCCCCGGGCTGGGGCCGTCAGGGGCGTGGCTAGACCCAATCCCTGGCCGGGAAGAGGGGCGGGGCTGACGCTCTTGGACGTGAGCCCCGGCCACATGGCGGCCGGGGTCCCCAGGCGCAATCCAGCTTGTCTCCTGGGAAGCAACCCACAGTCTTCACGCTCCCTCGGAAGACTGTTTTGGTGCGGCTGGACCCCCACGCGCGGCCCTCTTTGGGCTTAGCGTGGGCGAGCAGGTCCAGCCGATCCCACCCCCGGGCTGGGGCCGCCAGGGGTGTGGCTAGACCCAAGCCCTGGCCGGGAAGAGGGGCGGGGCTGATGCTCGGGGACGTTAGCCCCGGCCACATGGGGACCAGGGTCCCCAGGCGCAATCCAGCTTGTCTCCTGGGAAGCAACCCACAGTCTTCACGCTCCCTTGGAAGACTGCTTTGGGGCGGCTGGACCCCCACGCGCGGCCCTCTTTGGGGTAGCATCGGCCAGCACGTACAGCCGATCCCACCCCCGGGCTGGGGCTGCCAGGTGAGTGGCTAGACACAAGCCCGGGCCGGGAAGAGGGGTGGGGCTGACGCTCGGGGACGTGAGCCCTGGCCACATGGCGGCCGGGGTCCCCAGGCGCAATCCAGCTTGTCTCCTGGGAAGCAACCCAGTCTTCACGCTCACTCGGAAGACTCTTTCTGGGTGGCTGGACCCCCACGCGCGGCCCTCTTTGGGCTTAGTGTCGGCCAGCAGGTCCAGAGGATACCACCCCGGGCTGGGGCCATCAGGGGCGTGGCTAGATCAAGCCCGGGCCGGGAAGAGGGGCGGGGCTGATGCTCGGGGAAGTGAACCCCGGCCACATGGCGGCCAGGGTCCCCAGGCGCAATCCAGCTGGTCTCCTGGGAAGCAACCCAGTCTTCACGCTCCCTCGGAAGACTGTTTCTGGGTGGCTGGACCCCCACGCGCGGCCCTCTTTGGGCTTAGCTTGGGCGAGCAGGTCCAGCCGATCCCACCCCCGGGCTGGGGCCGCCAGGGGCGTGGCTAGACCCAAGCCCGGGCCGGGAAGAGGGGCGTGGCTTTCGCTTGGGGACGTGAGCCCCGGCCACATGGCGGCCGGCGTCCTCAGGCGCAATCCAGCTTGTCTCCTGGGAAGCAACCCACAGTCTTCACGCTCCCTCAGAAGACAGTGTCATGGCGGCTGGACCCCCACATGCGGCCCTCTTTGGGCTTAGCATCGGCGAGCAGGTCCATCTGATCCCACCCCCGGGCTGGGGCCGCCAGGGGCGTGGCTAGACCCAAGCCCTGGAGGGGAAGAGGGGTGGGGCTGATGCTCGGGGACGTGAGCCCCGGCCACATGGCGGCCGGGGTCCTCAAGCGCAATCCAGCTTGGCTCCTGGGAAGCAACCCACAGTCTTCACGCTCCCTCAGAAGACTGTTTTGGGGCGGCTGGACCACCATGCGGGGCCCTCTTTGGGCTATGTGTCGGCGAGCAGGTCCAGCCGATCCCACCCCTGGGCTGGGGCCATCAGGGGCATGGCTAGACCCAAGCCCTGGAGGGGAAGAGGGGTGGGGCTGATGCTCGGGGATGTGAGCCCCGGCCACATGGCGGCCGGGGTCCTCAAGCGCAATCCAGCTTGTCTCTTGGGAAGCAACCCACAGTCTTCACGCTCCCTCGGAAGACTGTTTCGGGGAGGGTGCACTCCCATGTGGGGCCCTCTTTGGGCTTAGTGTGTGCGAGCACGTCCAGCCGATCCCACCCCCGGGCTGGGGCCGCCAGGGGCGTGGTTAGACCCAAGCCCGGGCCGGGAAGAGGGGCGGGGCTGACGCTCTGGGACCTGAGCCCCGGCCACATGGCGGCCGGGGTCCCCAAGTGCATTCCAGCTTGTCTCCTGGGAAGCAACCCACAGTCTTCACGCTCCCTTGGAAGACTGCTTTGGGGCGGCTGGACCCCCACGCGCGGCCCTCTTTGGGGTAGCATCGGCCAGCAGGTACAGCCGATCCAACCCCCGGGCTGGGGCCGCCAGGGGCGTGGCTAGACCCAAGCCCGGGTCTGGAAGAGGGGTGGGGCTGACGCTCGGGGACGTGAGCCCTGGCCACATGGCTGCCGGGGTCCCCAGGCGCAATCCAGCTTGTCTCCTGGGAAGCAACCCACAGTCTTCACGCTCCCTCAGAAGACTGCTTTGGGGCAGCTGGACCCCCACGAGTGGCCCTCTTTGGGCTTAGCGTTGGCGAGCAGGTCCAGCCGATCCCACCCCCGGGCTGGGGCCGCCAGGGGCATGGCGAGACCAAAACCCTGGCTGGGAAGAGGGGCGGGGCTGACGCTCGGGGACGTGAGCCCCGGCCACATGGCGGCCGGGGTCCCCAGGCGCAATCCAGCTGGTCTCCTGGGAAGCAACCCAGTCTTCACGCTCCCTCGGAAGACTGTTTCTGGGTGGCTGGACCCCCACGTGCGGCCCTCTTTGGGCTAAGCATCGGCGAGCAGGTCCAGCCGATCCCACCCCCGGGCTGGGGCCGCCAGGGGCGTGGCTAGACCCAAGCCCGGGTCTGGAAGAGGGCGGGGCTGATGCTCAAGGACGTGAGCCCCGGCCACATGGCGGCCGGGGTCCCCAGGCGCAATCCAGCTTGTCTCTTGGGAAGCAACCCACAGTCTTCACGCTCCCTCGGAAGACTGTTTTGTTGCGGCTGGACACCCACGCGCGGCCCTCTTTGGGCTTAGCGTTGGCGAGCAGTTCCAGCCGATCCCACCCCCGGGCTGGGGCCGTCAGGGGCGTGGCTAGACCCAAGCCCGGGCCGGGAAGAGGGGCGGGGCTGACGCTCGGTGACGTGAGCCCTGGCCACATGGCGGCCGGGGTCCCCAGGCGCAATCCAGCTTGTCTCCTGGGAAGCAACCCACAGTCTTCACGCTCCCTTGGAAGACTGTTTCGGGGAGGGTGCACTCCCATGTGGGGACCTCTTTGCGCTTAGTGTGTGCGAGCAGGTCCAGCCGATCCCACCCCCGGGCTGGGGCCGCCAGGGGCGTGGTTAGACCCAAGCCCGGGCCGGGAAGAGGGGCGGGGCTGACGCTCTGGGACCTGAGCCCCGGCCACATGGCGGCCGGGGTCCCCAAGTGCATTCCAGCTTGTCTCCTGGGAAGCAACCCACAGTCTTCACGCTCCCTTGGAAGACTGCTTTGGGGCGGCTGGACCCCCACGCGCGGCCCTCTTTGGGGTAGCATCGGCCAGCAGGTACAGCCGATCCAACCCCCGGGCTGGGGCCGCCAGGGGCGTGGCTAGACCCAAGCCCGGGCCGGGAAGAGGGGTGGGGCTGACGCTCGGGGACGTGAGCCCTGGCCACATGGCTGCCGGGGTCCCCAGGCGCAATCCAGCTTGTCTCCTGGGAAGCAACCCACAGTCTTCACGCTCCCTCAGAAGACTTCTTTGGGGCAGCTGGACCCCCACGAGTGGCCCTCTTTGGGCTTAGCGTGGGCGAGCAGGTCCAGCCGATCCCACCCCCGGGCTGGGGCCGCCAGGGGCGTGGCGAGACCAAAACCCTGGCCGGGAAGAGGGGCGGGGCTGACGCTCGGGGACGTGAGCCCCGGCCACATGGCGGCCGGGGTCCCCAGGCGCAATCCAGCTTGTCTCCTGGGAAGCAACCCACAGTCTTCACGCTCCCTCAGAAGACTGTTACAGGGCGGCTGGACCCCCACGCGCGGCCCTCTTTGGGCTTAGCATGGGCGAGCAGGTCCAGCCGATCCCACCCCCGGGCTGGGGCCGCCAGGGGCGTGGCTAGACCTAAGCCCGGGCCGGGAAGAGGGGCGGAGCTGACGCTTGGGGACGTTAGCCCCGGCCACATGGGGACCAGGGTCCCCAGGCGCAATCCAGCTTGTTTCCTGGGAAGCAACCCACAGTCTTCACGCTCCCTCGGAAGACTGTTTCTGGGTGGCTGGACCCCCATGCGCGGCCCTCTTTGGGCTTAGCGTCGGCAAGCAGGTGCAGCCGATCCCACCCCTGGGATAGGTGCCGCCAGGGTCGTGGCTAGACCCAAGCCCGGGTCTGGAAGAGGGCGGGGCTGATGCTCTTGGACGTGAGCCCCGGCCACATGGCGGCCAGGGTCCCCAGGCGCAATCCAGCTTGTCTCTTGGGAAGCAACCCACAGTCTTCACGCTCCCTTGGAAGACTGTTTTGTTGCGGCTGGACCCCCATGTGCGGCCCTCTTTGGGCTTAGCCTGGGCGAGCAGGTCCAGCCGATCCCACCCCGGGCTGGGGCCGCCAGGGGCGTGGCTAGACCCAAGCCCGGGCCGGGAAGAGGGGCGGGGCTGACGCTCGGGGACGTGAGCCCCGGCCACATGGGGGTCAGGGTCCCCAGGCGCAATCCAGCTTGTCTCCTGGGAAGCAACCCACAGTCTTCACGCTCCCTCAGAAGACTGTTTTGTTGCGGCTGGACCCCCATGCGGGGCCCTCTTTGGGCTTAGTGTCGGCGAGCAGGTCCAGCCGATCCCACCCCCGGGCTGGGGCCGCCAGGGGCGTGGCTAGACCCAAGCCCGGGCCGGGAAGAGGGGCGGGGCTGACGCTCGGGGACGTGAGCCCCGGCCACATGGCGGCCAAGGTCCCCAGGCGCAATCCAGCTTGTCTCCTGGGAAGCAACCCACAGTCTTCACGCTCCCTTGGAAGACTGTTCTGTTGCGGCTGGACCCCCACGCGCGGCCCTCTTTGGGCTTAGCGTGGGCGAGCAGGTCCATCTGATCCCACCCCCGGGCTGGGGCCGCCAGGGGCGTGGCTAGACCCAAGCCCGGGCCTGGAAGAGGGCAGGGCTGACGCTCTTGGACGTGAGCCCCGGCCACATGGCGGCCGGGGTCCCCAGGCGCAATCCAGCTTGTCTCTTGGGAAGCAACCCACAGTCTTCACGCTCGCTCAGAAGACTGTTTCGGGGCTGCTGGACCCCCACGCGCGGCCCTCTTTGGGCTTAGCGTGGGCGAGCAGGTCCAGCCGATCCCACCCCGGGGCTGGGGCCGCCAGGGGTGTGGCTAGACCCAAGCCCGGGTCTGGAAGAGGGGCGGGGCTGATGCTCGGGGACGTTAGCCCCGGCCACATGGGGACCAGGGTCCCCAGGCGCAATCCAGCTTGTCTCCTGGGAAGCAACCCACAGTCTTCACGCTCCCTTGGAAGACTGCTTTGGGGCGGCTGGACCCCCACGCGCGGCCCTCTTTGGGCTTAGCGTGGGCGAGCAGGTCCAGCCGATCCCACCCCCGGGCTGGGGCTGCCAGGTGAGTGGCTAGACACAAGCCCGGGCCGGGAAGAGGGGCGGGGCTGACGCTCTTGGACGTGAGCCCCGGCCACATGGCTGCCGGGGTCCCCAGGCGCAATCCAGCTTGTCTCCTGGGAAGCAACCCAGTCTTCACGCTCACTCGGAAGACTCTTTCTGGGTGGCTGGACCCCCATGCGCGGCCCTCTTTGGGCTTAGTGTCGGCCAGCAGGTCCAGAGGATCCCACCCCCGGGCTGGGGCCATCAGGGGCGTGGCTAGACCCAAGCACGGGCCGGGAAGAGGGGCGGGGCTGTTGCTCGGGGAAGTGAACCCCGGCCACATGGCGGCCAGGGTCCCCAGGCGCAATCCAGCTGGTCTCCTGGGAAGCAACCCACAGTCTTCACGCTCCCTCTGAAGACTGTTTCTGGGTGGCTGGACCCCCACGCGCGGCCCTCTTTGGGCTTAGCTTGGGCGAGCAGGTCCAGCCGATCCCACCCCCGGGCTGGGGCCGCCAGGGGCGTGGCTAGACCCAAGCCCGGGCCGGGAAGAGGGGCGGGGCTGACGCTTGGGGACGTGAGCCCCGGCCACATGGCGGCCGGCGTCCTCAGGCGCAATCCAGCTTGTCTCCTGGGAAGCAACCCACAGTCTTCACGCTCCCTCAGAAGACAGTGTCATGGCGGCTGGACCCCCACGTGCGGCCCTCTTTGGGCTTAGCATCGGCGAGCAGGTCCATCTGATCCCACCCCCGGGCTGGGGCCGCCAGGGGCGTGGCTAGACCCAAGCCCTGGCCGGGAAGAGGGGCGGGGCTGACGCTCGGTGACGTGAGCCCCGGCCACATGGAGGCCGGGGTCCCCAGGCGCAATCCAGCTTGTCTCCTGGGAAGCAACCCACAGTCTTCACGCTCCCTCAGAAGACTGTTTTGTGGCGGCTGGACCACCATGCGGGGCCCTCTTTGGGCTATGTGTCGGCGAGCAGGTCCAGCCGATCCCACCCCTGGGCTGGGGCCATCAGGGGCATGGCTAGACCCAAGCCCTGGAGGGGAAGAGGGGTGGGGCTGATGCTCGGGGACGTGAGCCCCGGCCACATGGCGGCCGGGGTCCTCAAGCGCAATCCAGCTTGTCTTTTGGGAAGCAACCCACAGTCTTCACGCTCCCTCGGAAGACTGTTTCGGGGAGGGTGCACTCCCATGTGGGGCCCTCTTTGGGCTTAGTGTGTGCGAGCAGGTCCAGCCGATCCCACCCCCGGGCTGGGGCCGCCAGGGGCGTGGTTAGACCCAAGCCCGGGCCGGGAAGAGGGGCGGGGCTGACGCTCTGGGACCTGAGCCCCGGCCACATGGCGGCCGGGGTCCCCAAGTGCATTCCAGCTTGTCTCCTGGGAAGCAACCCAGTCTTCACGCTCACTCGGAAGACTCTTTCTGGGTGGCTGGACCCCCACGCGCGGCCCTCTTTGGGCTTAGCGTGGGCGAGCAGGTCCAGCCGATCCCACAACCGGGCTGGGGCCGCCAGGGGCGTGGCTAGACCCAAGCCCGGGCCGGGAAGAGGGGCGGGGCTGACGCTCGGGGACGTGAGCCCCGGCCACATGGCGGCCAAGGTCCCCAGGCGCAATCCAGCTTGTCTCCTGGGAAGCAACCCACAGTCTTCACGCTCCCTTGGAAGACTATTCTGTTGCGGCTGGACCCCCACGCGCGGCCCTCTTTGGGCTTAGCGTGGGCGAGCAATTCCATCTGATCCCACCCCAGGGCTGGGGCCGCCAGGGGCGTGGCTAGACCTAAGCCCGGGCCGGGAAGAGGGGCGGGGCTGATGCTCTTGGACGTGAGCCCCGGCCACATGGCTGTCAGTGTCCCCAGGCGCAATCCAGCTTGTCTCCTGGGAAGCAACCCACAGTCTTCACGCTCCCTCAGAAGACTGTTACAGGGCGGCTGGACCCCCACGCGCGGCCCTCTTTGGGCTTAGCGTGGGCGAGTAGGTCCAGCCGATCCCACCCCCGGGCTGGGGCCAACAGGTGCGTGGCTAGACCCAAGCCCGGGCCGGGAAGAGGGGCGGGGCTGACGCTCAGGGAAGCGAACCCCGGCCACATGGCGGCCGGGGTTCCCAGGCGCAATCCAGCTTGTCTCCTGGGAAGCAACCCACACTCTTCACGCTCCCTCGGAAGACTGTTTTGGTGCGGCTGGACCCCCACGCGCCGCCCTCTTTGGGCTATGTGTCTACGAGCAGGTCCAGCCGATCCCACCCCCGGGCTGGGGCTGTCAGGGGCGTGGCTAGACCCAAGCCCGGGCCTGGAAGAGGGCAGGGCTGACGCTCTTGGACGTGAGCCCCGGCCACATGGCGGCCGGGGTCCCCAGGCGCAATCCAGCTTGTCTCTTGGGAAGCAACCCACAGTCTTCACGCTCGCTCAGAAGACTGTTTCGGGGCTGCTGGACCCCCACGCGCGGCCCTCTTTGGGCTTAGCGTGGGCGAGCAGGTCCAGCCGATCCCACCCCGGGGCTGGGGCCGCCAGGGGTGTGGCTAGACCCAAGCCCGGGTCTGGAAGAGGGGCGGGGCTGATGCTCGGGGACGTTAGCCCCGGCCACATGGGGACCAGGGTCCCCAGGCGCAATCCAGCTTGTCTCCTGGGAAGCAACCCACAGTCTTCACGCTCCCTTGGAAGACTGCTTTGGGGCGGCTGGACCCCCACGCGCGGCCCTCTTTGGGCTTAGCGTGGGCGAGCAGGTCCAGCCGATCCCACCCCCGGGCTGGGGTTGCAAGGTGAGTGGCTAGACACAAGCCCGGGCCGGGAAGAGGGGCGGGGCTGACGCTCTTGGACGTGAGCCCCGGCCACATGGCTGCCGGGGTCCCCAGGCGCAATCCAGCTTGTCTCCTGGGAAGCAACCCACAGTCTTCACGCTCCCTCAGAAGACTTCTTTGGGGCAGCTGGACCCCCACGAGTGGCCCTCTTTGGGCTTAGTATCGGCGAGCAGGTCCAGCCGATCCCACCCCCGGGCTGGGGCCGCCAGGGGCGTGGCGAGACCAAAACCCTGGCCGGGAAGAGGGGCGGGGCTGACGCTCGGGGACGTGAGCCCCGGCCACATGGCGGCCGGGGTCCCCAGGCGCAATCCAGCTTGTCTCCTGGGAAGCAACCCAGTCTTCACGCTCCCTCGGAAGACTGTTTCTGGGTGGCTGGACCCCCACGTGCGGCCCTCTTTGGGCTTAGCATCGGCGAGCAGGTCCAGCCGATCCCACCCCCGGGCTGGGGCCGCCAGGGGCGTGGCTAGACCCAAGCCCGGGTCTGGAAGAGGGCGGGGCTGATGCTCTTGGACGTGAGCCCCGGCCACATGGCGGCCGGGGTCCCCAGGCGCAATCCAGCTTGTCTCCTGGGAAGCAACCCACAGTCTTCACGCTCCCTCGGAAGACTGTTTTGGTGCGGCTGGACCCCCACGCGCCGCCCTCTTTGGGCTTAGCGTTGGCGAGCAGTTCCAGCCAATCCCACCCCCGGGCTGGGGCCGTCAGGGGCGTGGCTAGACCCAAGCCCTGGCCGGGAAGAGGGGCGGGGCTGATGCTCGGGGAAGTGAGCCCCGGCCACATGGCGGCCGGGGTCCCCAGGCGCAATCCAGCTTGTCTCCTGGGAAGCAACCCACAGTCTTCACGCTCCCTCAGAAGACTTCTTTGGGGCAGCTGGACCCCCACGAGTGGCCCTCTTTGGGCTTAGCGTGGGCGAGCAGGTCCAGCCGATCCCACCCCCGGGCTGGGGCCGCCAGGGGCGTGGCGAGACCAAAACCCTGGCCGGGAAGAGGGGCGGGGCTGACGCTCGGGGACGTGAGCCCCGGCCACATGGCGGCCGGGGTCCCCAGGCGCAATCCAGCTTGTCTCCTGGGAAGCAACCCAGTCTTCACGCTCCCTCGGAAGACTGTTTCTGGGTGGCTGGACCCCCACGTGCGGCCCTCTTTGGGCTTAGCATCGGCGAGCAGGTCCAGCCGATCCCACCCCCGGGCTGGGGCCGCCAGGGGCGTGGCTAGACCCAAGCCCGGGTCTGGAAGAGGGCGGGGCTGATGCTCTTGGACGTGAGCCCCGGCCACATGGCGGCCGGGGTCCCCAGGCGCAATCCAGCTTGTCTCTTGGGAAGCAACCCACAGTCTTCACGCTCCCTCGGAAGACTGTTTTGTTGCGGCTGGACCCCCACGCGCGGCCCTCTTTGGGCTTAGCGTTGGCGAGCAGTTCCAGCCGATCCCACCCCCGGGCTGGGGCCGTCAGGGGCGTGGCTAGACCCAAGCCCTGGCCGGGAAGAGGGGCGGGGCTGACGCTCTTGGACGTGAGCCCCGGCCACATGGCGGCCGGGGTCCCCAGGCTCAATCCAGCTTGTCTCCTGGGAAGCAACCCACAGTCTTCACGCTCCCTCGGAAGACTGTTTTGGTGCGGCTGGACCCCCACGCGCGGCCCTCTTTGGGCTTAGCGTGGGCGAGCAGGTCCAGCCGATCCCACCCCCGGGCTGGGGCCGCCAGGGGTGTGGCTAGACCCAAGCCCTGGCCGGGAAGAGGGGCGGGGCTGATGCTCGGTGACGTTAGCCCCGGCCACATGGGGACCAGGGTCCCCAGGCGCAATCCAGCTTGTCTCCTGGGAAGCAACCCACAGTCTTCACGCTCCCTTGGAAGACTGCTTTGGGGCGGCTGGACCCCCACGCGCGGCCCTCTTTGGGGTAGCATCGGCCAGCACGTACAGCCGATCCCACCCCCGGGCTGGGGCTGCCAGGTGAGTGGCTAGACACAAGCCCGGGCCGGGAAGAGGGGTGGGGCTGACGCTCGGGGACGTGAGCCCTGGCCACATGGCGGCCGGGGTCCCCAGGCGCAATCCAGCTTGTCTCCTGGGAAGCAACCCAGTCTTCACGCTCACTCGGAAGACTCTTTCTGGGTGGCTGGACCCCCACGCGCGGCCCTCTTTGGGCTTAGTGTCGGCCAGCAGGTCCAGAGGATCCCACCCCCGGGCTGGGGCCATCAGGGGCGTGGCTAGACCCAAGCACGGGCCGGGAAGAGGGGCGGGGCTGATGCTCGGGGAAGTGAACCCCGGCCACATGGCGGCCAGGGTCCCCAGGCGCAATCCAGCTGGTCTCCTGGGAAGCAACCCAGTCTTCACGCTCCCTCGGAAGACTGTTTCTGGGTGGCTGGACCCCCACGCGCGGCCCTCTTTGGGCTTAGCTTGGGCGAGCAGGTCCAGCCGATCCCACCCCCGGGCTGGGGCCGCCAGGGGCGTGGCTAGACCCAAGCCCGGGCCGGGAAGAGGGGCGGGGCTTTCGCTTGGGGACGTGAGCCCCGGCCACATGGCGGTCGGGGTCCTCAGGCGCAATCCAGCTTGTCTCCTGGGAAGCAACCCACAGTCTTCACGCTCCCTCAGAAGACAGTGTCATGGCGGCTGGACCCCCACGTGCGGCCCTCTTTGGGCTTAGCATCGGCGAGCAGGTCCATCTGATCCCACTCCCGGGCTGGGGCCGCCAGGGGCGTGGCTAGACCCAAGCCCTGGAGGGGAAGAGGGGTGGGGCTGATGCTCGGGGACGTGAGCCCCGGCCACATGGCGGCCGGGGTCCTCAAGCGCAATCCAGCTTGTCTCCTGGGAAGCAACCCACAGTCTTCACGCTCCCTCAGAAGACTGTTTTGGGGCGGCTGGACCACCATGCGGGGCCCTCTTTGGGCTATGTGTCGGCGAGCAGGTCCAGCCGATCCCACCCCTGGGCGGGGCCATCAGGGGCATGGCTAGACCCAAGCCCTGGAGGGGAAGAGGGGTGGGGCTGATGCTCGGGGACGTGAGCCCCGGCCACATGGCGGCCGGGGTCCTCAAGCGCAATCCAGCTTGTCTCTTGGGAAGCAACACACAGTCTTCACGCTCCCTCGGAAGACTGTTTCGGGGAGGGTGCACTCCCATGTGGGGCCCTCTTTGGGCTTAGTGTGTGCGAGCAGGTCCAGCCGATCCCACCCCCGGGCTGGGGCCGCCAGGGGCGTGGTTAGACCCAAGCCCGGGCCGGGAAGAGGGGCGGGGCTGACGCTCTGGGACCTGAGCCCGGCCACATGGCGGCCAGGGTCCCCAAGTGCATTCCAGCTTGTCTCCTGGGAAGAAACCCACAGTCTTCACGCTCCCTTGGAAGACTGCTTTGGGGCGGCTGGACCCCCACGCGTGGCCCTCTTTGGGGTAGCATCGGCCAGCAGGTACAGCCGATCCAACCCCCGGGCTGGGGCCGCCAGGGGCGTGGCTAGACCCAAGCCCGGGCCGGGAAGAGGGGTGGGGCTGACGCTCGGGGACGTGAGCCCCGGCCACATGGCTGCCGGGGTCCCCAGGCGCAATCCAGCTTGTCTCCTGGGAAGCAACCCACAGTCTTCACGCTCCCTCAGAAGACTTCTTTGGGGCAGCTGGACCCCCACGAGTGGCCCTCTTTGGGCTTAGCGTGGGCGAGCAGGTCCAGCCGATCCCACCCCCGGTCTGGGGCCGCCAGGGGCATGGCGAGACCAAAACCCTGGCTGGGAAGAGGGGCGGGGCTGACGCTCGGAGACGTGAGCCCCGGCCACATGGCGGCCGGGGTCCCCAGGCGCAATCCAGCTTGTCTCCTGGGAAGCAACCCAGTCTTCACACTCCCTCGGAAGACTGTTTCTGGGTGGCTGGACCCCCACGTGCGGCCCTCTTTGGGCTTAGCATCGGCGAGCAGGTCCAGCCGATCCCACCCCCGGGCTGGGGCCGCCAGGGGCGTGGCTAGACCCAAGCCCGGGTCTGGAAGAGGGCGGGGCTGATGCTCTTGGACGTGAGCCCCGGCCACATGGCGGCCGGGGTCCCCAGGCGCAATCCAGCTTGTCTCTTGGGAAGCAACCCACAGTCTTCACGCTCCCTCGGAAGACTGTTTTGTTGCGGCTGGACACCCACGCGCGGCCCTCTTTGGGCTTAGCGTTGGCGAGCAGTTCCAGCCGATCCCACCCCCGGGCTGGGGCCGCCAGGGGCGTGGCTAGACCCAAGCCCGGGCCGGGAAGAGGGGCGGGGCTGACGCTCGGTGACGTGAGCCCTGGCCACATGGCGGCCGGGGTCCCCAGGCGCAATCCAGCTTGTCTCCTGGGAAGCAACCCACAGTCTTCACGCTCCCTTGGAAGACTGTTTCGGGGAGGGTGCACTCCCATGTGGGGACCTCTTTGGGCTTAGTGTGTGCGAGCAGGTCCAGCCGATCCCACCCCCGGGCTGGGGCCGCCAGGGGCGTGGTTAGACCCAAGCCCGGGCCGGGAAGAGGGGCGGGGCTGACGCTCTGGGACCTGAGCCCCGGCCACATGGCGGCTGGGGTCCCCAAGTGCATTCCAGCTTGTCTCCTGGGAAGCAACCCACAGTCTTCACGCTCCCTTGGAAGACTGCTTTGGGGCGGCTGGACCCCCACGCGCGGCCCTCTTTGGGGTAGCATCGGCCAGCAGGTACAGCCGATCCAACCCCCGGGCTGGGGCCGCCAGGGGCGTGGCTAGACCCAAGCCCGGGCCGGGAAGAGGGGTGGGGCTGACGCTCGGGGACGTGAGCCCTGGCCACATGGCTGCCGGGGTCCCCAGGCGCAATCCAGCTTGTCTCCTGGGAAGCAACCCACAGTCTTCACGCTCCCTCAGAAGACTTCTTTGGGGCAGCTGGACCCCCACGAGTGGCCCTCTTTGGGCTTAGCGTGGGCGAGCAGTACCAGCCGATCCCACCCCCGGGCTGGGGCCGCCAGGGGCGTGGCGAGACCAAAACCCTGGCCGGGAAGAGGGGCGGGGCTGACGCTCGGGGACGTGAGCCCTGGCCACATGGCGGCCAGGGTCCCCAGGCGCAATCCAGCTGGTCTCCTGGGAAGCAACCCAGTCTTCACGCTCCCTTGGAAGACTGTTTCTGGGTGGCTGGACCCCCACGTGCGGCCCTCTTTGGGCTTAGCATCGGCGAGCAGGTCCAGCCGATCCCACACCCGGGCTGGGGCCGCCAGGGGCGTGGCTAGACCCAAGCCCGGGTCTGGAAGAGGGCGGGGCTGATGCTCTTGGACGTGAGCCCCGGCCACATGGCGGCTGGGGTCCCCAGGCGCAATCCAGCTTGTCTCTTGGGAAGCAACCCACAGTCTTCACGCTCCCTCGGAAGACTGTTTTGTTGCGGCTGGACCCCCACGCGCGGCCCTCTTTGGGCTTAGCGTTGGCGAGCAGTTCCAGCCGATCCCACCCCCGGGCTGGGGCCGTCAGGGGCGTGGCTAGACCCAAGCCCTGGCCGGGAAGAGGGGCGGGGCTGACGCTCGGTGACGTGAGCCCCGGCCACATGGCGGCCGGGGTCCCCAGGCGCAATCCAGCTTGTCTCCTGGGAAGCAACCCACAGTCTTCACGCTCCCTCGGAAGACTGTTTTGGTGCGGCTGGACCCCCACGCGCGGCCCTCTTTGGGCTTAGCGTGGGCGAGCAGGTCCAGCCGATCCCACCCCCGGGCTGGGGCCGCCAGGGGCGTGGCTAGACCCAAGCCCGGGCCGGGAAGAGGGGCGGGGCTGATGCTTGGGGACGTGAGCCCCGGCCACATGGCTGTCAGTGTCCCCAGGCGCAATCCAGCTGGTCTCCTGGGAAGCAACCCACAGTCTTCACGCTCCCTCAGAAGACTGTTACAGGGCGGCTGGACCCCCACGCGCGGCCCTCTTTGGGCTTAGCCTGGGCGAGCAGGTCCAGCCGATCCCACCCCCGGGCTGGGGCCGCCAGGGGCGTGGCTAGACATAAGCCCGGGCCGGGAAGAGGGGCGGAGCTGACGCTTGGGGACGTTAGCCCCGGCCACATGGGGACCAGGGTCCCCAGGCGCAATCCAGCTTGTTTCCTGGGAAGCAACCCACAGTCTTCACGCTCCCTCGGAAGACTGTTTCTGGGTGGCTGGACCCCCATGCGCGGCCCTCTTTGGGCTTAGCGTCGGCAAGCAGGTGCAGCCGATCCCACCCCTGGGATAGGTGCCGCCAGGGTCGTGGCTAGACCCAAGCCCGGGTCTGGAAGAGGGCGGGGCTGATGCTCTTGGACGTGAGCCCCGGCCACATGGCGGCCGGGGTCCCCAGGCGCAATCCAGCTTGTCTCTTGGGAAGCAACCCACAGTCTTCACGCTCCCTTGGAAGACTGTTTTGTTGCGGCTGGACCCCCATGTGCGGCCCTCTTTGGGCTTAGCCTGGGCGAGCAGGTCCAGCCGATCCCACCCCCGGGCTGGGGCCGCCAGGGGCGTGGCTAGACCCAAGCCCGGGCCGGGAAGAGGGGCGGGGCTGATGCTCGGGGACGTGAGCCCCGGCCACATGGGGGTCAGGGTCCCCAGGCGCAATCCAGCTTGTCTCCTGGGAAGCAACCCACAGTCTTCACGCTCCCTCAGAAGACTGTTTTGTGGCGGCTGGACCCCCATGCGGGGCCCTCTTTGGGCTTAGTGTCGGCGAGCAGGTCCAGCCGATCCCACCCCCGGGCTGGGGCCGCCAGGGGCGTGGCTAGACCCAAGCCCGGGCCGGGAAGAGGGGCGGGGCTGACGCTCGGGGACGTGAGCCCCGGCCACATGGCGGCCAAGGTCCCCAGGCGCAATCCAGCTTGTCTCCTGGGAAGCAACCCACAGTCTTCACGCTCCCTTGGAAGACTGTTTTGTTGCGGCTGGACCCCCACGCGCGGCCCTCTTTGGGCTTAGCGTGGGCGAGCAGGTCCATCTGATCCCACCCCCGGGCTGGGGCCGCCAGGGGCGTGGCTAGACCTAAGCCCGGGCCGGGAAGAGGGGCGGGGCTGATGCTCTTGGACGTGAGCCCCGGCCACATGGCTGTCAGTGTCCCCAGGCGCAATCCAGCTTGTCTCCTGGGAAGCAACCCACAGTCTTCACGCTCCCTCAGAAGACTGTTACAGGGCGGCTGGACCCCCACGCGCGGCCCTCTTTGGGCTTAGCTTGGGCGAGCAGGTCCAGCCGATCCCACCCCCGGGCTGGGGCCAACAGGTGCGTGGCTAGACCCAAGCCCGGGCCGGGAAGAGGGGCGGGGCTGACGCTCAGGGAAGCGAACCCCGGCCACATGGCGGCCGGGGTTCCCAGGCGCAATCCAGCTTGTCTCCTGGGAAGCAACCCACACTCTTCACGCTCCCTCGGAAGACTGTTTTGGTGCGGCTGGACCCCCACGCGCCGCCCTCTTTGGGCTATGTGTCTACGAGCAGGTCCAGCCGATCCCACCCCCGGGCTGGGGCTGTCAGGGGCGTGGCTAGACCCAAGCCCGGGCCTGGAAGAGGGCAGGGCTGACGCTCTTGGACGTGAGCCCCGGCCACATGGCGGCCGGGGTCCCCAGGCGCAATCCAGCTTGTCTCTTGGGAAGCAACCCACAGTCTTCACGCTCGCTCAGAAGACTGTTTCGGGGCTGCTGGACCCCCACGCGCGGCCCTCTTTGGGCTTAGCGTGGGCGAGCAGGTCCAGCCGATCCCACCCCCGGGCTGGGGCCGCCAGGGGTGTGGCTAGACCCAAGCCCGGGTCTGGAAGAGGGGCGGGGCTGATGCTCAGGGACGTGAGCCCCGGCCACATGGGGGTCAGGGTCCCCAGGCGCAATCCAGCTTGTCTCCTGGGAAGCAACCCACAGTCTTCACGCTCCCTCGGAAGACTGCTTTGGGGCGGCTGGACCCCCACGCGCGGCCCTCTTTGGGCTTAGCGTGGGCGAGCAGGTCCAGCCGATCCCACCCCCGGGCTGGGGCTGCCAGGTGAGTGGCTAGACACAAGCCCGGGCCGGGAAGAGGGGCGGGGCTGACGCTCTTGGACGTGAGCCCCGGCCACATGGCTGCCGGGGTCCCCAGGCGCAATCCAGCTTGTCTCCTGGGAAGCAACCCAGTCTTCACGCTCACTCGGAAGACTCTTTCTGGGTGGCTGGACCCCCATGCGCGGCCCTCTTTGGGCTTAGTGTCGGCCAGCAGGTCCAGAGGATCCCACCCCCGGGCTGGGGCCATCAGGGGCGTGGCTAGACCCAAGCACGGGCCGGGAAGAGGGGCGGGGCTGATGCTCGGGGAAGTGAACCCCGGCCACATGGCGGCCAGGGTCCCCAGGCACAATCCAGCTGGTCTCCTGGGAAGCAACCCACAGTCTTCACGCTCCCTCGGAAGACTGTTTCTGGGTGGCTGGACCCCCACGCGCGGCCCTCTTTGGGCTTAGCTTGGGCGAGCAGGTCCAGCCGATCCCACCCCCGGGCTGGGGCCGCCAGGGGCGTGGCTAGACCCAAGCCCGGGCCGGGAAGAGGGGCGGGGCTGACGCTTGGGGACGTGAGCCCCGGCCACATGGCGGCCGGCGTCCTCAGGCGCAATCCAGCTTGTCTCCTGGGAAGCAACCCACAGTCTTCACGCTCCCTCAGAAGACAGTGTCATGGCGGCTGGACCCCCACGTGCGGCCCTCTTTGGGCTTAGCATCGGCGAGCAGGTCCATCTGATCCCACCCCCGGGCTGGGGCCGCCAGGGGCGTGGCTAGACCCAAGCCCTGGCCGGGAAGAGGGGCGGGGCTGACGCTCGGTGACGTGAGCCCCGGCCACATGGAGGCCGGGGTCCCCAGGCGCAATCCAGCTTGTCTCCTGGGAAGCAACCCACAGTCTTCACGCTCCCTCAGAAGACTGTTTTGTGGCGGCTGGACCACCATGCGGGGCCCTCTTTGGGCTATGTGTCGGCGAGCAGGTCCATCCGATCCCACCCCTGGGCTGGGGCCATCAGGGGCATGGCTAGACCGAAGCCCTGGAGGGGAAGAAGGGTGGGGCTGATGCTCGGGGACGTGAGCCCCGGCCGCATGGCGGCCGGGGTCCTCAAGCGCAATCCAGCTTGTCTCTTGGGAAGCAACCCACAGTCTTCACGCTCCCTCGGAAGACTGTTTCGGGGAGGGTGCACTCCCATGTGGGGCCCTCTTTGGGCTTAGTGTGTGCGAGCAGGTCCAGCCGATCCCACCCCCGGGCTGGGGCCGCCAGGGGCGTGGTTAGACCCAAGCCCGGGCCGGGAAGAGGGGCGGGGCTGACGCTCTGGGACCTGAGCCCCGGCCACATGGCGGCCGGGGTCCCCAAGTGCATTCCAGCTTGTCTCCTGGGAAGCAACCCACAGTCTTCACGCTCCCTTGGAAGACTGCTTTGGGGCGGCTGGAACCCCACTCGCGGCCCTCTTTGGTGTAGCATCGGCCAGCAGGTACAGCCGATCCAACCCCCGGGCTGGGGCCGCCAGGGGCGTGGCTAGACCCAAGCCCGGGCCGGGAAGAGGGGTGGGGCTGACGCTCGGGGACGTGAGCCCCGGCCACATGGCGGCCGGGGTCCCCAGGCGCAATCCAGCTTGTCTCCTGGGAAGCAACCCAGTCTTCACGCTCCCTTGTAAGACTCTTTCTGGGTGGCTGGACCCCCACGCGCGGCCCTCTTTGGGCTTAGCGTGGGCGAGCAGGTCCATCTGATCCCACCCCCGGGCTGGGGCCGCCAGGGGCGTGGCTAGTCCTAAGCCCAGGCCGGGAAGAGGGGCGGGGCTGATGCTCTTGGACGTGAGCCCCGGCCACATGGCTGTCAGTGTCCCCAGGCGCAATCCAGCTTGTCTCCTGGGAAGCAACCCACAGTCTTCACGCTCCCTCAGAAGACGGTTACAGGGCGGCTGGACCCCCACGCGCGGCCCTCTTTGGGCTTAGCGTGGGCGAGCAGGTCCAGCCGATCCCACCCCCGGGCTGGGGCCAACAGGTGCGTGGCTAGACCCAAGCCCGGGCCGGGAAGAGGGGCGGGGCTGAAGCTCAGGGAAGCGAACCCCGGCCACATGGCGGCCGGGGTTCCCAGGCGCAATCCAGCTTGTCTCCTGGGAAGCAACCCACACTCTTCACGCTCCCTCGGAAGACTGTTTTGGTGCGGCTGGACCCCCACGCGCCGCCCTCTTTGGGCTATGTGTCGACGAGCAGGTCCAGCCGATCCCACCCCCGGGCTGGGGCTGTCAGGGGCGTGGCTAGACCCAAGCCCGGGCCTGGAAGAGGGCAGGGCTGACGCTCTTGGACGTGAGCCCCGGGCACATGGCGGCCGGGGTCCCCAGGCGCAATCCAGCTTGTCTCTTGGGAAGCAACCCACAGTCTTCACGCTCGCTCAGAAGACTGTTTCGGGGCTGCTGGACCCCCACGCGCGGCCCTCTTTGGGCTTAGCGTGGGCGAGCAGGTCCAGCCGATCCCACCCCCGGGCTGGGGCCGCCAGGGGTGTGGCTAGACCCAAGCCCTGGCCGGGAAGAGGGGCGGGGCTGATGCTCGGGGACGTTAGCCCCGGCCACATGGGGACCAGGGTCCCCAGGCGCAATCCAGCTTGTCTCCTGGGAAGCAACCCACAGTCTTCACGCTCCCTTGGAAGACTGCTTTGGGGCGGCTGGACCCCCACGCGCCGCCCTCTTTGGGTTTTCATCGGCGAGCAGGTCCAGCCGATCCCACCCCCGGGCTGGGGCCGCCAGGGGCGTGGCTAGACCCAAGCCCGGGCCGGGAAGAGGGGCGGGGCTGACGCTTGGGGATGTGAGCCCCGGCCACATGGCGGCCGACGTCCTCAGGCGCAATCCAGCTTGTCTCCTGGGAAGCAACCCACAGTCTTCACGCTCCCTCAGAAGACAGTGTCATGGCGGCTGGACCCCCACGTGCGGCCCTCTTTGGGCTTAGCATCGGCGAGCAGGTCCATCTGATCCCACCCCCGGGCTGGGGCCGCCAGGGGCGTGGCTAGACCCAAGCCCTGGCCGGGAAGAGGGGCGGGGCTGACGCTCGGTGACGTGAGCCCCGGCCACATGGCTGTCAGTGTCCCCAGGCACAATCCAGCTTGTCTCCTGGGAAGCAACCCACAGTCTTCACGCTCCCTCAGAAGACTGTTTTGTGGCGGCTGGACCAGCATGCGGGGCCCTCTTTGGGCTATGTGTCGGCGAGCAGGTCCAGCCGATCCCACCCCTGGGCTGGGGCCGCCAGGGGCGTGGCTAGACCCAAGCCCGGGCCGGGAAGAGGGGCGGGGCTGACGCTCGGTGACGTGAGCCCTGGCCACATGGCGGCCGGGGTCCCCAGGCGCAATCCAGCTTGTCTCCTGGGAAGCAACCCACAGTCTTCACGCTCCCTTGGAAGACTGTTTCGGGGAGGGTGCACTCCCATGTGGGGCCCTCTTTGGGCTTAGTGTGTGCGAGCAGGTCCAGCCGATCCCACCCCCGGGCTGGGGCCGCCAGGGGCGTGGTTAGACCCAAGCCCGGGCCGGGAAGAGGGGCGGGGCTGACGCTCTGGGACCTGAGCCCCGGCCACATGGCGGCCGGGGTCCCCAAGTGCATTCCAGCTTGTCTCCTGGGAAGCAACCCACAGTCTTCACGCTCCCTTGGAAGACTGCTTTGGGGCGGCTGGACCCCCACGCGCGGCCCTCTTTGGGGTAGCATCGGCCAGCAGGTACAGCCGATCCAACCCCCGGGCTGGGGCCGCCAGGGGCGTGGCTAGACCCAAGCCCGGGCCGGGAAGAGGGGTGGGGCTGACGCTCTGGGACCTGAGCCCCGGCCACATGGCGCCCGGGGTCCCCAGGCGCAATCCAGCTTGTCTCCTGGGAAGCAACCCACAGTCTTCACGCTCCCTCAGAAGACTTCTTTGGGGCAGCTGGACCCCCACGAGTGGCCCTCTTTGGGCTTAGTATCGGCGAGCAGGTCCAGCCGATCCCACCCCCGGGCTGGGGCCGCCAGGGGCGTGGCGAGACCAAAACCCTGGCCGGGAAGAGGGTCGGGGCTGACGCTCGGGGACGTGAGCCCCGGCCACATGGCGGCCGGGGTCCCCAGGCGCAATCCAGCTTGTCTCCTGGGAAGCAACCCAGTCTTCACGCTCCCTCGGAAGACTGTTTCTGGGTGGCTGGACCCCCACGTGCGGCCCTCTTTGGGCTTAGCATCGGCGAGCAGGTCCAGCCGATCCCACCCCCGGGCTGGGGCCGCCAGGGGCGTGGCTAGACCCAAGCCCGGGTCTGGAAGAGGGCGGGGCTGATGCTCTTGGACGTGAGCCCCGGCCACATGGCGGCCGGGGTCCCCAGGCGCAATCCAGCTTGTCTCTTCGGAAGCAACCCACAGTCTTCACGCTCCCTCGGAAGACTGTTTTGTTGCGGCTGGACCCCCACGCGCCGCCCTCTTTGGGCTTAGCGTTGGCGAGCAGGTCCAGCCGATCCCACCCCCGGGCTGGGGCCGCCAGGGGCGTGGCTAGACCCAAGCCCTGGCCGGGAAGAGGGGCGGGGCTGATGCTCGGGGAAGTGAGCCCCGGCCACATGGCGGCCGGGGTCCCCAGGCGCAATCCAGCTTGTCTCCTGGGAAGCAACCCACAGTCTTCACGCTCCCTCGGAAGACTGTTTCTGGGTGGCTGGACCCCCATGCGCGGCCCTCTTTGGGCTTAGCGTCGGCAAGCAGGTGCAGCCGATCCCACCCCCGGGATAGGTGCCGCCAGGGTCGTGGCTAGACCCAAGCCCGGGTCTGGAAGAGGGCGGGGCTGATGCTCTTGGACGTGAGCCCCGGCCACATGGCGGCCGGGGTCCCCAGGCGCAATCCAGCTTGTCTCCTGGGAAGCAACCCACAGTCTTCACGCTCCCTCGGAAGACTGTTTCTGGGTGGCTGGACCCCCACGCGCGGCCCTCTTTGGGCTTATCGTCGGCAAGCAGGTCCAGCCGATCCCACCCCTGGGATAGGTGCCGCCAGGGTCGTGGCTAGACCCAAGCCCGGGTCTGGAAGAGGGCGGGGCTGATGCTCTTGGACGTGAGCCCCGGCCACATGGCGGCCAGGGTCCCCAGGCGCAATCCAGCTTGTCTCTTGGGAAGCAACCCACAGTCTTCACGCTCCCTTGGAAGACTGTTTTGTTGCGGCTGGACCCCCACGCGCGGCCCTCTTTGGGCTTAGCATGGGCGAGCAGGTCCAGCCGATCCCACCCCCGGGCTGGGGCCGCCAGGGGCGTGGCTAGACCCAAGCCCTGGCCGGGAAGAGGGGCGGGGCTGACGCTCGGGGACGTGAGCCCCGGCCACATGGGGGTCAGGGTCCCCAGGCGCAATCCAGCTTGTCTCCTGGGAAGCAACCCACAGTCTTCACGCTCCCTCAGAAGACTGTTTTGGGGCGGCTGGACCCCCATGCGTGGCCCTCTTTGGGCTTAGTGTCGGCGAGCAGGTCCAGCCGATCCCACCCCCGGGCTGGGGCCGCCAGGGGCGTGGCTAGACCCAAGCCCGGGCCTGGAAGAGGGCAGGGCTGACGCTCTTGGACGTGAGCCCCGGCCACATGGCGGCCGGGGTCCCCAGGCGCAATCCAGCTTGTCTCTTGGGAAGCAACCCACAGTCTTCACGCTCGCTCAGAAGACTGTTCCGGGGCTGCTGGACCCCCACGCGCGGCCCTCTTTGGGCTTAGCGTGGGCGAGCAGGTCCAGCCGATCCCACCCCCGGGCTGGGGCCGCCAGGGGCGTGGCTAGACCCAAGCCCTGGCCGGGAAGAGGGGCGGGGCTGATGCTCGGGGACGTTAGCCCCGGCCACATGGGGACCAGGGTCCCCAGGCGCAATCCAGCTTGTCTCCTGGGAAGCAACCCAGAGTCTTCACGCTCCCTCTGAAGACTGCTTTGGGGCGGCTGGACCCCCACGCGCGGCCCTCTTTGGGTTAGCATCGGCGAGCAGGTCCGGCCGATCCCACCCCCGGGCTGGGGCCGCCAGGGGCGTGGCTAGACCCAAGCCCGGGCCGGGAAGAGGGGTGGGGCTGACGCTTGGGGATGTGAGCCCCGGCCACATGGCGGCCGGCGTCCTCAGGCGCAATCCAGCTTGTCTCCTGGGAAGCAACCCACAGTCTTCACGCTCCCTCAGAAGACAGTGTCATGGCGGCTGGACCCCCACGTGCGGCCCTCTTTGGGCTTAGCATCGGCGAGCAGGTCCATCTGATCCCACCCCCGGGCTGGGGCCGCCAGGGGCGTGGCTAGACCCAAGCCCTGGCCGGGAAGAGGGGCGGGGCTGACGCTCGGTGACGTGAGCCCCGGCCACATGGAGGCCGGGGTCCCCAGGCGCAATCCAGCTTGTCTCCTGGGAAGCAACCCACAGTCTTCACGCTCCCTCAGAAGACTGTTTTGTGGCGGCTGGACCAGCATGCGGGGCCCTCTTTGGGCTATGTGTCGGCGAGCAGGTCCAGCCGATCCCACCCCTGGGCTGGGGCCATCAGGGGCATGGTTAGACCCAAGCCCTGGAGGGGAAGAGGGGTGGGGCTGATGCTCGGGGACGTGAGCCCCGGCCACATGGCGGCCGGGGTCCTCAAGCGCAATCCAGCTTGTCTCTTGGGAAGCAACCCACAGTCTTCACGCTCCCTCGGAAGACTGTTTCGGGGAGGGTGCACTCCCATGTGGGGCCCTCTTTGGGCTTAGTGTGTGCGAGCAGGTCCAGCCGATCCCACCCCCGGGCTGGGGCCGCCAGGGGCGTGGTTAGACCCAAGCCCGGGCCGGGAAGAGGGGCGGGGCTGACGCTCTGGGACCTGAGCCCCGGCCACATGGCGGCCGGGGTCCCCAAGTGCATTCCAGCTTGTCTCCTGGGAAGCAACCCACAGTCTTCACGCTCCCTTGGAAGACTGCTTTGGGGCGGCTGGAACCCCACTCGCGGCCCTCTTTGGGGTAGCATCGGCCAGCAGGTACAGCCGATCCAACCCCCGGGCTGGGGCCGTCAGGGGCGTGGCTAGACCCAAGCCCGGGCCGGGAAGAGGGGTGGGGCTGACGCTCGGGGACGTGAGCCCCGGCCACATGGCTGCCGGGGTCCCCAGGCGCAATCCAGCTTGTCTCCTGGGAAGCAAACCACAGTCTTCACGCTCCCTCAGAAGACTTCTTTGGGGCAGCTGGACCCCCACGAGTGGCCCTCTTTGGGCTTAGCGTGGGCGAGCAGGTCCAGCCGATCCCACCCCCGGGCTGGGGCCGTCAGGGGCGTGGCAAGACCCAAACCCTGGCCGGGAAGAGGGGCGGGGCTGACGCTCGGGGACGTGAGCCCCGGCCACATGGCGGCCGGGGTCCCCAGGCGCAATCCAGCTTGTCTCCTGGGAAGCAACCCAGTCTTCAGCTCACTCGGAAGACTGTTTCTGGGTGGCTGGACCCCCACGCGCGGCCCTCTTTGGGCTTAGCGTGGGCGAGCAGGTCCAGCCGATCCCACCCCCGGGCTGGGGCCGCCAGGGACGTGGCTAGACCCAAGCCCGGGTCTTGAAGAGGGCGGGGCTGATGCTCGGGGAAGTGAGCCCCGGCCACATGGCGGCCAGGGTCCCCAGGCGCAATCCAGCTTGTCTCTTGGGAAGCAACCCACAGTCTTCACGCTCCCTCGGAAGACTGTTTTGTTGCGGGTGGACCCCCACACGCGGCCCTCTTTGGGCTTAGCTTGGGCGAGCAGGTCCAGCCGATCCCACCCCCGGGCTGGGGCCGTCAGGGGCGTGGCTAGACCCAAGCCCGGGCCGGGAAGAGGGGCGGGGCTGACGCTCGGTGACGTGAGCCCCGGCCACATGGCGGCCGGGGTCCCCAGGCGCAATCCAGCTTGTCTCCTGGGAAGCAACCCACAGTCTTCACGCTCCCTCGGAAGACTGTTTCGGGGAGGGTGCACTCCCATGTGGGGCCCTCTTTGGGCTTAGTGTGTGCGAGCAGGTCCAGCCGATCCCACCCCCGGGCTGGGGCCGCCAGGGGCGTGGTTAGACCCAAGCCCGGGCCGGGAAGAGGGGCGGGGCTGACGCTCTGGGACCTGAGCCCCGGCCACATGGCGGCCGGGGTCCCCAAGTGCATTCCAGCTTGTCTCCTGGGAAGCAACCCACAGTCTTCACGCTCCCTTGGAAGACTGCTTTGGGGCGGCTGGACCCCCACGCGCGGCCCTCTTTGGGGTAGCATCGGCCAGCAGGTACAGCCGATCCAACCCCCGGGCTGGGGCCGCCAGGGGCGTGGCTAGACCCAAGCCCGGGCCGGGAAGAGGGGTGGGGCTGACGCTCGGGGACGTGAGCCCCGGCCACATGGCTGCCGGGGTCCCCAGGCGCAATCCAGCTTGTCTCCTGGGAAGCAACCCACAGTCTTCACGCTCCCTCAGAAGACTTCTTTGGGGCAGCTGGACCCCCACGAGTGGCCCTCTTTGGGCTTAGTATCGGCGAGCAGGTCCAGCCGATCCCACCCCCGGGCTGGGGCCGCCAGGGGCGTGGCGAGACCAAAACCCTGGCCGGGAAGAGGGGCGGGGCTGACGCTCTTGGACGTGAGCCCCGGCCACATGGCGGCCGGGGTCCCCAGGCGCAATCCAGCTTGTCTCCTGGGAAGCAACCCACAGTCTTCACGCTCCCTCGGAAGACTGTTTTGTTGCGGCTGGACCCCCACGCGCCGCCCTCTTTGGGCTTAGCGTTGGCGAGCAGTTCCAGCCGATCCCACCCCCGGGCTGGGGCCGTCAGGGGCGTGGCTAGACCCAAGCCCTGGCCGGGAAGAGGGGCGGGGCTGACGCTCGGTGACGTGAGCCCCGGCCACATGGCGGCCGTGGTCCCCAGGCGCAATCCAGCTTGTCTCCTGGGAAGCAACCCACAGTCTTCACGCTCCCTCAGAAGACTGTTTTGGTGCGGCTGGACCCCCACGCGCGGCCCTCTTGGGCTTAGCGTCGGCGAGCAGGTCC
This sequence comes from Ochotona curzoniae, assembly GCF_017591425.1. NCBI lineage: Eukaryota > Metazoa > Chordata > Mammalia > Lagomorpha > Ochotonidae > Ochotona > Ochotona curzoniae. Next base: position 71,574 of record NW_024465116.1, on the reverse strand, counting down.
AGCCGATCCCACCCCCGGGCTGGGGCCGCCAGGGGCGTGGCTAGACCCAAACCCTGGCCGAGAAGAGGGGCGGGGCTGATGCTCTGGGACGTGAGCCCCGGCCACATGGCGGCCAGGGTCCCCAGGCGCAATCTAGCTTGTCTCCTGGGAAGCAACCCACAGTCTTCACGCTCCCTCGGAAGACTGTTTCTGGGTGGTTGGACCCCCACGCGCCGCCCTCTTTGGGCTATGTGTCGATGAGCAGGTCCAGCCGATCCCACCCCCGGGCTGGGGCTGTCAGGGGAGTGGCTAGACCCAATCCCGGGCCTGGAAGAGGGCAGGGCTGACGCTCTTGGACGTGAGCCCCGGCCACATGGCGGCCGGTGTCCCCAGGCGCAATCCAGCTTGTCTCTTGGGAAGCAACCCACAGTCTTCACGCTCGCTCAAAAGACTGTTTCGGGGAGGGTGCACTCCCATGTGGGGCCCTCTTTGGGCTTAGTGTGGGCGAGCAGGTCCAGCCGATCCCACCCCCGGGCTGGGGCCGCCAGGGGCGTGGTTAGACCCAAGCCCGGGCCGGGAAGAGGGGCGGGGCTGACGCTCGGGGACGTGAGCCCCGGCCACATGGCGGCCGGGGTCCCCAGGTGCATTCCAGCTTGTCTCCTGGGAAGCAACCCACAGTCTTCACGCTCCCTCGGAAGACAGTTTCATGGCGGCTGGACCCCCACGCGCGGCCCTCTTTGGGCTTAGCGTGGGCGAGCAGGTCCAGCCGATCCCACCCCCGGGCTGGGGCCGCCAGGGACGTGGCTAGACCCAAGCCCGGGTCTTGAAGAGGGCGGGGCTGATGCTCGGGGAAGTGAGCCCCGGCCACATGGCGGCCAGGGTCCCCAGGCGCAATCCAGCTTGTCTCTTGGGAAGCAACCCACAGTCTTCACGCTCCCTCGGAAGACTGTTTTGTTGCGGGTGGACCCCCACATGCGGCCCTCTTTGGGCTTAGCTTGGGCGAGCAGGTCCAGCCGATCCCACCCCCGTGCTGGGGCCGCCAGGGGCGTGGCTAGACCCAAGCCCGGGCCGGGAAGAGGGGCGGGGCTGACGCTCGGTGACGTGAGCCCCGGCCACATGGCGGCCGGGGTCCCCAGGCGCAATCCAGCTTGTCTCCTGGGAAGCAACCCACAGTCTTCACGCTCCCTCGGAAGACTGTTTCGGGGAGGGTGCACTCCCATGTGGGGCCCTCTTTGGGCTTAGTGTGTGCGAGCAGGTCCAGCCGATCCCACCCCCGGGCTGGGGCCGCCAGGGGCGTGGTTAGACCCAAGCCCGGGCCGGGAAGAGGGGCGGGGCTGACGCTCTGGGACCTGAGCCCCGGCCACATGGCGGCCGGGGTCCCCAAGTGCATTCCAGCTTGTCTCCTGGGAAGCAACCCACAGTCTTCACGCTCCCTTGGAAGACTGCTTTGGGGCGGCTGGACCCCCACGCGCGGCCCTCTTTGGGGTAGCATCGGCCAGCAGGTACAGCCGATCCAACCCCCGGGCTGGGGCCGCCAGGGGCGTGGCTAGACCCAAGCCCGGGCCGGGAAGAGGGGTGGGGCTGACGTTCGGGGACGTGAGCCCCGGCCACATGGCTGCCGGGGTCCCCAGGCGCAATCCAGCTTGTCTCCTGGGAAGCAACCCACAGTCTTCACGCTCCCTCAGAAGACTTCTTTGGGGCAGCTGGACCCCCACGAGTGGCCCTCTTTGGGCTTAGTATCGGCGAGCAGGTCCAGCCGATCCCACCCTCGGGCTGGGGCCGCCAGGGGCGTGGCGAGACCAAAACCCTGGCCGGGAAGAGGGGCGGGGCTGACGCTCTTGGACGTGAGCCCCGGCCACATGGCGGCCGGGGTCCCCAGGCGCAATCCAGCTTGTCTCCTGGGAAGCAACCCAGTCTTCACGCTCCCTTGGAAGACTGTTTCTGGGTGGCTGGACCCCCACGTGCGGCCCTCTTTGGGCTTAGCATCGGCGAGCAGGTCCAGCCGATCCCACCCCCGGGCTGGGGCCGCCAGGGGCGTGGCTAGACCCAAGCCCGGGTCTGGAAGAGGGCGGGGCTGATGCTCTTGGACGTGAGACCCGGCCACATGGCGGCCGGGGTCCCCAGGCGCAATCCAGCTTGTCTCTTGGGAAGCAACCCACAGTCTTCACGCTCCCTCGGAAGACTGTTTTGTTGCGGCTGGACCCCCACGCGCCGCCCTCTTTGGGCTTAGCGTTGGCGAGCAGTTCCAGCCGATCCCACCCCCGGGCTGGGGCCGTCAGGGGCGTGGCTAGACCCAAGCCCTGGCCGGGAAGAGGGGCGGGGCTGACGCTCGGTGACGTGAGCCCCGGCCACATGGCGGCCGTGGTCCCCAGGCGCAATCCAGCTTGTCTCCTGGGAAGCAACCCACAGTCTTCACGCTCCCTCGGAAGACTGTTTTGGTGCGGCTGGACCCCCACGCGCGGCCCTCTTTGGGCTTAGCGTCGGCGAGCAGGTCCAGCCGATCCCACCCCCGGGCTGGGGCCGCCAGGGGCGTGGCTAGACCCAAACCCTGGCCGAGAAGAGGGGCGGGGCTGATGCTCTGGGACGTGAGCCCCGGCCACATGGCGGCCAGGGTCCCCAGGCGCAATCTAGCTTGTCTCCTGGGAAGCAACCCACAGTCTTCACGCTCCCTCGGAAGACTGTTTCTGGGTGGCTGGACCCCCACGCGCCGCCCTCTTTGGGCTATGTGTCGATGAGCAGGTCCAGCCGATCCCACCCCCGGGCTGGGGCTGTCAGGGGAGTGGCTAGACCCAATCCCGGGCCTGGAAGAGGGCAGGGCTGACGCTCTTGGACGTGAGCCCCGGCCACATGGCGGCCGGTGTCCCCAGGCGCAATCCAGCTTGTCTCTTGGGAAGCAACCCACAGTCTTCACGCTCGCTCAAAAGACTGTTTCGGGGAGGGTGCACTCCCATGTGGGGCCCTCTTTGGGCTTAGTGTGGGCGAGCAGGTCCAGCCGATCCCACCCCCGGGCTGGGGCCGCCAGGGGCGTGGTTAGACCCAAGCCCGGGCCGGGAAGAGGGGCGGGGCTGACGCTCGGGGACGTGAGCCCCGGCCACATGGCGGCCGGGGTCCCCAGGTGCATTCCAGCTTGTCTCCTGGGAAGCAACCCACAGTCTTCACGCTCCCTCGGAAGACAGTTTCATGGCGGCTGGACCCCCACGCGCGGCCCTCTTTGGGCTTAGCGTGGGCGAGCAGGTCCAGCCGATCCCACCCCCGGGCTGGGGCCGCCAGGGACGTGGCTAGACCCAAGCCCGGGTCTTGAAGAGGGCGGGGCTGATGCTCGGGGAAGTGAGCCCCGGCCACATGGCGGCCAGGGTCCCCAGGCGCAATCCAGCTTGTCTCTTGGGAAGCAACCCACAGTCTTCACGCTCCCTCGGAAGACTGTTTTGTTGCGGGTGGACCCCCACACGCGGCCCTCTTTGGGCTTAGCTTGGGCGAGCAGGTCCAGCCGATCCCACCCCCGGGCTGGGGCCGCCAGGGGCGTGGCTAGACCCAAGCCCGGGCCGGGAAGAGGGGCGGGGCTGACGCTCGGTGACGTGAGCCCCGGCCACATGGCGGCCGGGGTCCCCAGGCGCAATCCAGCTTGTCTCCTGGGAAGCAACCCACAGTCTTCACGCTCCCTCGGAAGACTGTTTCGGGGAGGGTGCACTCCCATGTGGGGCCCTCTTTGGGCTTAGTGTGTGCGAGCAGGTCCAGCCGATCCCACCCCCGGGCTGGGGCCGCCAGGGGCGTGGTTAGACCCAAGCCCGGGCCGGGAAGAGGGGCGGGGCTGACGCTCTGGGACCTGAGCCCCGGCCACATGGCGGCCGGGGTCCCCAAGTGCATTCCAGCTTGTCTCCTGGGAAGCAACCCACAGTCTTCACGCTCCCTTGGAAGACTGCTTTGGGGCGGCTGGACCCCCACGCGCGGCCCTCTTTGGGGTAGCATCGGCCAGCAGGTACAGCCGATCCAACCCCCGGGCTGGGGCCGCCAGGGGCGTGGCTAGACCCAAGCCCGGGCCGGGAAGAGGGGTGGGGCTGACGTTCGGGGACGTGAGCCCCGGCCACATGGCTGCCGGGGTCCCCAGGCGCAATCCAGCTTGTCTCCTGGGAAGCAACCCACAGTCTTCACGCTCCCTCAGAAGACTTCTTTGGGGCAGCTGGACCCCCACGAGTGGCCCTCTTTGGGCTTAGTATCGGCGAGCAGGTCCAGCCGATCCCACCCTCGGGCTGGGGCCGCCAGGGGCGTGGCGAGACCAAAACCCTGGCCGGGAAGAGGGGCGGGGCTGACGCTCTTGGACGTGAGCCCCGGCCACATGGCGGCCGGGGTCCCCAGGCGCAATCCAGCTTGTCTCCTGGGAAGCAACCCACAGTCTTCACGCTCCCTTGGAAGACTGCTTTGGGGCGGCTGGACCCCCACGTGCGGCCCTCTTTGGGCTTAGCATCGGCGAGCAGGTCCAGCCGATCCCACCCCCGGGCTGGGGCCGCCAGGGCCGTGGCTAGACCCAAGCCCGGGTCTGGAAGAGGGCGGGGCTGATGCTCTTGGACGTGAGACCCGGCCACATGGCGGCCGGGGTCCCCAGGCGCAATCCAGCTTGTCTCTTGGGAAGCAACCCACAGTCTTCACGCTCCCTCGGAAGACTGTTTTGTTGCGGCTGGACCCCCACGCGCCGCCCTCTTTGGGCTTAGCGTTGGCGAGCAGTTCCAGCCGATCCCACCCCCGGGCTGGGGCCGTCAGGGGCGTGGCTAGACCCAAGCCCTGGCCGGGAAGAGGGGCGGGGCTGACGCTCGGTGACGTGAGCCCCGGCCACATGGCGGCCGTGGTCCCCAGGCGCAATCCAGCTTGTCTCCTGGGAAGCAACCCACAGTCTTCACGCTCCCTCGGAAGACTGTTTTGGTGCGGCTGGACCCCCACGCGCGGCCCTCTTTGGGCTTAGCGTCGGCGAGCAGGTCCAGCCGATCCCACCCCCGGGCTGGGGCCGCCAGGGGCGTGGCTAGACCCAAACCCTGGCCGAGAAGAGGGGCGGGGCTGATGCTCTGGGACGTGAGCCCCGGCCACATGGCGGCCAGGGTCCCCAGGCGCAATCTAGCTTGTCTCCTGGGAAGCAACCCACAGTCTTCACGCTCCCTCGGAAGACTGTTTCTGGGTGGCTGGACCCCCACGCGCCGCCCTCTTTGGGCTATGTGTCGATGAGCAGGTCCAGCCGATCCCACCCCCGGGCTGGGGCTGTCAGGGGAGTGGCTAGACCCAATCCCGGGCCTGGAAGAGGGCAGGGCTGACGCTCTTGGACGTGAGCCCCGGCCACATGGCGGCCGGTGTCCCCAGGCGCAATCCAGCTTGTCTCTTGGGAAGCAACCCACAGTCTTCACGCTCGCTCAAAAGACTGTTTCGGGGAGGGTGCACTCCCATGTGGGGCCCTCTTTGGGCTTAGTGTGGGCGAGCAGGTCCAGCCGATCCCACCCCCGGGCTGGGGCCGCCAGGGGCGTGGTTAGACCCAAGCCCGGGCCGGGAAGAGGGGCGGGGCTGACGCTCGGGGACGTGAGCCCCGGCCACATGGCGGCCGGGGTCCCCAGGTGCATTCCAGCTTGTCTCCTGGGAAGCAACCCACAGTCTTCACGCTCCCTCAGAAGACAGTTTCATGGCGGCTGGACCCCCACTTGCGGCCCTCTTTGGGCTTAGCATCGGCGAGCAGGTCCAGCCGATCCAACCCCCGGTCTGGGGCCGCCAGGGGCGTGGCTAGACCCAAGCCCGGGCCGGGAGGAGGGGCGGGGCTGACGCTCTTGGACGTGAGCCCCGGCCACATGGCTGTCAGTGTCCCCAGGCGCAATCCAGCTGGTCTCCTGGGAAGCAACCCACAGTCTTCACGCTCCCTTGGAAGACTGCTTTGGGGCGGCTGGACCCCCACGCGCGGCCCTCTTTGGGGTAGCATCGGCCAGCAGGTCCAGCCGATCCCACCCCCGGGCTGGGGCCGCCAGGGGCGTGGCTAGACCCAAGCCCGGGCCGGGAAGAGGGGCGGGGCTGACGCTCGGGGACGTGAGCCCCGGCCACATGGCGGCCGGGGTCCCCAGGCGCAATCCAGCTTGTCTCCTGGGAAGCAACCCAGTCTTCACGCTCACTCGGAAGACTCTTTCTGGGTGGCTGGACCCCCACGTGCGGCCCTCTTTGGGCTTAGCGTGGGCGAGCAGGTCCAGCCGATCCCACCCCCGGGCTGGGGCCGCCAGGGGCGTGGCTAGACCCAAGCCCTGGCCGGGAAGAGGGGCGGGGCTGATGCTCGGGGACGTTAGCCCCGGCCACATGGGGACCAGGGTCCCCAGGCGCAATCCAGCTTGTCTCCTGGGAAGCAACCCACAGTCTTCACGCTCCCTTGGAAGACTGCTTTGGGGCGGCTGGACCCCCACGCGCGGCCCTCTTTGGGTTAGCATCGGCGAGCAGGTCCAGCCGATCCCACCCCCAGGCTGGGGCTCCCAGGGGTGTGGCTAGACACAAGCCCGGGCCGGGAAGAGGGGCGGGGCTGACGCTCGGGGACGTGAGCCCCGGCCACATGGCGGCCGGGGTCCCCAGGCGCAATCCAGCTTGTCTCCTGGGAAGCAACCCAGTCTTCACGCTCACTCGGAAGACTCTTTCTGGGTGGCTGGACCCCCACGCGCGGCCCTCTTTGGGCTTAGTGTCGGCCAGCAGGTCCAGAGGATCCCACCCCCGGGCTGGGGCCATCAGGGGCGTGGCTAGACCCAAGCCCGGGCCTGGAAGAGGGCAGGGCTGACGCTCGGGGACGTGAGCCCCGGCCACATGGCGGCCGGGGTCCTCAAGCGCAATCCAGCTTGTCTCTTGGGAAGCAACCCACAGTCTTCACGCTCCCTCGGAAGACTGTTTTGGTGCGGCTGGACCCCCACGCGCGGCCCTCTTTGGGCTTAGCGTCGGCGAGCAGGTCCAGCCGATCCCACCCCCGGGCTGGGGCCGCCAGGGGCGTGGCTAGACCCAAGCCCTGGCCGGGAAGAGGGGCGGGGCTGATGCTCGGGGACGTGAGCCCCGGCCACATGGCGGCCAGGGTCCCCAGGCGCAATCCAGCTTGTCTCCTGGGAAGCAACCCACAGTCTTCACGCTCCCTCGGAAGACTGTTTCTGGGTGGCTGGACCCCCACGCGCCGGCCCTCTTTGGGCTTAGTGTCGGCGAGCAGGTCCAGCCGATCCCACCCCCGGGCTGGGGCCGCCAGGGGAGTGGCTAGACCCAAGCCCGGGCCGGGAAGAGGGCAGGGCTGACGCTCGTGGACGTGAGCCCCGGCCACATGGCGGCCGGTGTCCCCAGGCGCAATCCAGCTTGTCTCTTGGGAAGCAACCCACAGTCTTCACGCTCGCTCAGAAGACTGTTTCGGGGAGGGTGCACTCCCATGTGGGGCCCTCTTTGGGCTTAGTGTGGGCGAGCAGGTCCAGCCGATCCCACCCCCGGGCTGGGGCCGCCAGGGGCGTGGTTAGACCCAAGCCCGGGCCGGGAAGAGGGGCGGGGCTGACGCTCGGGGACGTGAGCCCCGGCCACATGGCGGCCGGGGTCCCCAGGTGCAATCCAGCTTGTCTCCTGGGAAGCAACCCACAGTCTCCACGCTCCCTCGAAAGACTGCTTCAGGCTGCTGGACCCCCTCGTGGCCCACTTTGGGCTTAGGGTCAGCGAGCAGGTCCAGCCGATCCCACCCCCGGCCTGGGGCCGCCAGGGGCGTGGCTAGACCCAAGCCCGGGCCGGGAAGGAGGGGCGGGGCTGACGCTCTTGGACGTGAGCCCCGGCCACATGGCGGCCGGTGTCCCCAGGCGCAATCCAGCTTGTCTCTTGGGAAGCAACCCACAGTCTTCACGCTCCCTTGGAAGACTGCTTTGGGGCGGCTGGAACCCCACGCGCGGCCCTCTTTGGGGTTAGCATCGGCCAGCAGGTCCAGCCGATCCCACCCCCGGGCTGGGGCCGCCAGGGGCGTGGCTAGACCCAAGCCCGGGCCGGGAAGAGGGGCGGGGCTGACGCTCGGGGACGTGAGCCCCGGCCACATGGCGGCCGGGGTCCCCAGGCGCAATCCAGCTTGTCTCCTGGGAAGCAACCCAGTCTTCACGCTCACTCGGAAGACTCTTTCTGGGTGGCTGGACCCCCACGTGCGGCCCTCTTTGGGCTTAGCGTCGGCAAGCAGGTCCAGCCGATCCCACCCCCGGGCTGGGGCCGCCAGGGGCGTGGCTAGACCCAAGCCCGGGCCGGGAAGAGGGGCGGGGCTGATGCTCGGGGACGTGAGCCCCGGCCACATGGCGGCCAGGGTCCCCAGGCGCAATCCAGCTTGTCTCCTGGGAAGCAACCCACAGTCTTCACGCTCCCTCGGAAGACTGTTTCGGGCGGCTGGACCCCCACGCGCGGCCCTCTTTGGGCTTAGCTGGGCGAGCAGGTCCAGCCGATCCCACCCCCGGGCTGGGGCCGCCAGGGGCGTGGCTAGACCCAAGCCCGGGCCGGGAAGAGGGGCGGGGCTGACGCTCGGGGACGTGAGCCCCGGCCACATGGCGGCCGGGGTCCCCAGGCGCAATCCAGCTTGTCTCCTGGGAAGCAACCCACAGTCTTCACGCTCCCTCGGAAGACTGTTCTGGGCGGCTGGACCCCCACGCGCGGCCCTCTTTGGGCTTAGCATTCGGCGAGCAGGTCCAGCCGATCCCACCCCCGGGCTGGGGCCGCCAGGGGCGTGGCTAGACCCAAGCCCGGGCCGGGAAGAGGGGCGGGGCTGACGCTCGGGGACGTGAGCCCCGGCCACATGGCGGCCGGGGTCCCCAGGCGCAATCCAGCTTGTCTCCTGGGAAGCAACCCACAGTCTTCACGCTCCCTCAGAAGACTGTTTTGGGGCGGCTGGACCCCATGCGGGGCCCTCTTTGGGCTTAGTGTCGGCGAGCAGGTACAGCCGAACCCACCCCCGGGCTGGGGCCGCCAGGGGCGTGGCTAGACCCAAGCCCTGGCCGGGGCTGACGCTCGGGGACGTGAGCCCTGGCCACATGGAGGCCGGGGTCCCCAAGCGCAATCCAGCTTGACTCCTGGGAAGCAACCCACAGTCTTCACGCTCCCTCGGAAGACTGTTTCGGGGAGGCTGGACCCCCACGTGCGGCCCTCTTTGGGCTTAGTGTGTGCGAGCACGTCCAGCCGATCCCACCCCCGGGCTGGGGCCGCCAGGGGCGTGGCTAGACCCAAGCCCGGGCCGGGAAGAGGGGCGGGGCTGACGCTCTGGGACGTGAGCCCCGGCCACATGGCGGCCGGGGTCCCCAAGTGCATTCCAGCTTGTCTCCTGGGAAGCAACCCACAGTCTTCACGCTCCCTCGGAAGACTGCTTTGGGGCGGCTGGACCCCACGCGCGGCCCTCTTTGGGCTTAGCGTCGGCCAGCAGGTCCAGCCGATCCCACCCCGGGCTGGGGCCGCCAGGGGCGTGGCTAGACCCAAGCCCGGGCCGGGAAGAGGGGCGGGGCTGACGCTCGGGGACGTGAGCCCCGGCCACATGGCGGCCAGGGTCCCCAGGCGCAATCCAGCTTGTCTCCTGGGAAGCAACCCACAGTCTTCACGCTCCCTCGGTAGACTGTTTTGGGGCGGGTGGACCCCCACGCGCGGCCCTCTTTGGGCTTAGTGTGGGCGAGCAGGTCCAGCCGATCCCACCCCCGGGCTGGGGCCGCCAGGGGCGTGGCTAGACCCAAGCCCTGGCCGGGAAGAGGGGCGGGGCTGACGCTCGGGGACGTGAGCCCCGGCCACATGGCGGTCGGGGTCCCCAGGCGCAATCCAGCTTGTCTCCTGGGAAGCAACCCACAGTCTTCACGCTCCCTCGGTAGACTGTTTTGGGCGGCTGGACCCCCACGCGCGGCCCTCTTTGGGCTTAGCGTGGGCGAGCAGGTCCAGCCGATCCCACCCCCGGGCTGGGGCCGCCAGGGGCGTGGCTAGACCCAAGCCCTGGCCGGGAAGAGGGGCGGGGCTGACGCTCGGGGACGTGAGCCCCGGCCACATGGGGACCAGGGTCCCCAGGCGCAATCCAGCTTGTCTCCTGGGAAGCAACCCACAGTCTTCACGCTCCCTCGGAAGACTGCTTTGGGGCGGCTGGACCCCCACGCGCGGCCCTCTTTGGGCTTAGCATCGGCCAGCAGGTCCAGCCGATCCCACCCCCGGGCTGGGGCCGCCAGGGGCGTGGCTAGACCCAAGCCCGGGCCGGGAAGAGGGGCGGGGCTGACGCTCGGGGACGTGAGCCCCGGCCACATGGCGGCCGGGGTCCCCAGGCGCAATCCAGCTTGTCTCCTGGGAAGCAACCCACAGTCTTCACGCTCCCTCGGAAGACTCTTTCTGGGTGGCTGGACCCCCACGCGCGGCCCTCTTTGGGCTTAGCGTCGGCAAGCAGGTCCAGCCGATCCCACCCCCGGGCTGGGGCCGCCAGGGGCGTGGCTAGACCCAAGCCCTGGCCGGGAAGAGGGGCGGGGCTGATGCTCGGGGACGTTAGCCCCGGCCACATGGGGACCAGGGTCCCCAGGCGCAATCCAGCTTGTCTCCTGGGAAGCAACCCACAGTCTTCACGCTCCCTTGGAAGACTGCTTTGGGGCGGCTGGACCCCCACGCGCGGCCCTCTTTGGGTTAGCATCGGCCAGCAGGTCCAGCCGATCCCACCCCCGGGCTGGGGCCGCCAGGGGCGTGGCTAGACCCAAGCCCGGGCCGGGAAGAGGGGCGGGGCTGACGCTCGGGGACGTGAGCCCCGGCCACATGGCGGCCGGGGTCCCCAGGCGCAATCCAGCTTGTCTCCTGGGAAGCAACCCAGTCTTCACGCTCACTCGGAAGACTCTTTCTGGGTGGCTGGACCCCCACGCGCGGCCCTCTTTGGGCTTAGTGTCGGCCAGCAGGTCCAGCGGATCCCACCCCCGGGCTGGGGCCATCAGGGGCGTGGCTAGACCCAAGCACGGGCCGGGAAGAGGGGCGGGGCTGATGCTCGGGGAAGTGAGCCCCGGCCACATGGCGGCCAGGGTCCCCAGGCGCAATCCAGCTGGTCTCCTGGGAAGCAACCCACAGTCTTCACGCTCCCTCGGAAGACTGTTTCTGGGTGGCTGGACCCCCACGCGCGGCCCTCTTTGGGCTTAGCTTGGGCGAGCAGGTCCAGCCGATCCCACCCCCGGGCTGGGGCCGCCAGGGGCGTGGCTAGACCCAAGCCCGGGCCGGGAAGAGGGGCGGGGCTGACGCTTGGGGACGTGAGCCCCGGCCACATGGCGGCCGGGGTCCTCAGGCGCAATCCAGCTTGTCTCCTGGGAAGCAACCCACAGTCTTCACGCTCCCTCAGAAGACAGTTTCTGGGGGCTGGACCCCCACGTGCGGCCCTCTTTGGGCTTAGCATCGGCGAGCAGGTCCAGCGATCCCACCCCCGGGCTGGGGCCGCCAGGGGCGTGGCTAGACCCAAGCCCGGGCCGGGAAGAGGGGCGGGGCTGACGCTCTGGGACGTGAGCCCCGGCCACATGGCGGCCGGGGTCCCCAGGCGCAATCCAGCTTGTCTCCTGGGAAGCAACCCACAGTCTTCACGCTCCCTCAGAAGACTGTTTTGGGGCGGCTGGACCACCATGCGGGGCCCTCTTTGGGCTTAGTGTCGGCGAGCAGGTCCAGCCGATCCCACCCCCGGGCTGGGGCCGCCAGGGGCGTGGCTAGACCCAAGCCCGGGCCGGGAAGAGGGGTGGGGCTGATGCTCGGGGACGTGAGCCCCGGCCACATGGCGGCCGGGGTCCCCAGGCGCAATCCAGCTTGTCTCTTGGGAAGCAACCCACAGTCTTCACGCTCCCTCGGAAGACTGTTTCGGGGCGGCTGGACCCCCACGTGCGGCCCTCTTTGGGCTTAGTGTCGGCGAGCAGGTCCAGCCGATCCCACCCCCGGGCTGGGGCCGCCAGGGGCGTGGCTAGACCCAAGCCCGGGCCGGGAAGAGGGGCGGGGCTGACGCTCGGGGACGTGAGCCCGGCCACATGGCGGCCGGGGTCCCCAGGCGCAATCCAGCTTGTCTCCTGGGAAGCAACCCAGTCTTCACGCTCACTCGGAAGACTGCTTTCTGGGTGGCTGGACCCCCACGCGCGGCCCTCTTTGGGCTTAGCATCGGCGAGCAGGTCCAGCCGATCCCACCCCCGGGCTGGGGCCGCCAGGGGCGTGGCTAGACCCAAGCCGGGGTCTGGAAGAGGGCGGGGCTGATGCTCGGGGAAGTGAGCCCCGGCCACATGGCGGCCAGGGTCCCCAGGCGCAATCCAGCTTGTCTCTTGGGAAGCAACCCACAGTCTTCACGCTCCCTCGGAAGACTGTTTTGTTGCGGCTGGACCCCCACGCGCGGCCCTCTTTGGGCTTAGCTTGGGCGAGCAGGTCCAGCCGATCCCACCCCCGGGCTGGGGCCGCCAGGGGCGTGGCTAGACCCAAGCCCGGGCCGGGAAGAGGGGCGGGGCTGACGCTCGGTGACGTGAGCCCCGGCCACATGGCGGCCGGGGTCCCCAGGCGCAATGCAGCTTGTCTCCTGGGAAGCAACCCACAGTCTTCACGCTCCATGGAAGACTGTTTCGGGGAGGGTGCACTCCCATGTGGGGCCCTCTTTGGGCTTAGTGTGTGCGAGCAGGTCCAGCCGATCCCACCCCCGGGCTGGGGCCGCCAGGGGCGTGGTTAGACCCAAGCCCGGGCCGGGAAGAGGGGCGGGGCTGACGCTCTGGGACCTGAGCCCCGGCCACATGGCGGCCGGGGTCCCCAAGTGCATTCCAGCTTGTCTCCTGGGAAGCAACCCACAGTCTTCACGCTCCCTTGGAAGACTGTTTTGGGGCGGCTGGACCCCCACGCGCGGCCCTCTTTGGGCTTAGCCTGGGCGAGCAGGTCCAGCCGATCCCACCCCCGGGCTGGGGCCGCCAGGGGCGTGGCTAGACCCAAGCCCTGGCCGGGAAGAGGGGCGGGGCTGACGCTCGGGGACGTGAGCCCCGGCCACATGGCGGCCGGGGTCCCCAGGCGCAATCCAGCTTGTCTCCTGGGAAGCAACCCACAGTCTTCACGCTCCCTCGGAAGACTGTTTTGGTGCGGCTGGACTCCCACGCCCGGCCCTCTTTGGGCTTAGCCTGGGCCAGCAGGTCCAGCCGATCCCACCCCCAGGCTGGGGCCGCCAGGGGCGTGGCTAGACCCAAGCCCTGGCCGGGAAGAGGGGCGGGGCTGACGCTCGGGGACGTGAGCCCCGGCCACATGGCGGTCAGGGTCCCCAGGCGCAATCCAGCTTGTCTCCTGGGAAGCAACCCACAGTCTTCACGCTCCCTCAGAAGACTGTTTTGGGGCGGCTGGACCCCCACGCGGGCCCTCTTTGGGCTTAGTGTCGGCGAGCAGGTCCAGCCGATCCCACCCCCGGGCTGGGGCCGCCAGGGGCGTGGCTAGACCCAAGCCCGGGCCGGGAAGAGGGGCGGGGCTGACGCTCGGGGACGTGAGCCCCGGCCACATGGCGGCCAAGGTCCCCAGGCGCAATCCAGCTTGTCTCCTGGGAAGCAACCCAGTCTTCACGCTCCCTTGGAAGACTGTTTTGTTGCGGCTGGACCCCCACGTGCGGCCCTCTTTGGGCTTAGCATCGGCGAGCAGGTCCAGCCGATCCCATCCCCGGGCTGGGGCCGCCAGGGGCGTGGCTAGACCCAAGCCCTGGCCGGGAAGAGGGGCGGGGCTGATGCTCGGGGACGTGAGCCCCGGCCACATGGCGGCCAGGGTCCCCAGGCGCAATCCAGCTTGTCTCCTGGGAAGCAACCCAGTCTTCACGCTCCCTCGGAAGACTGTTTCGGGGTGGCTGGACCCCCACGTGCGGCCCTCTTTGGGCTTAGCATCGGCGAGCAGGTCCAGCCGATCCCACCCCCGGGCTGGGGCCGCCAGGGGCGTGGCTAGACCCAAGCCCTGGGCCGGGAAGAGGGGCGGGGCTGATGCTCGGGGACGTGAGCCCCGGCCACATGGCGGCCAGGGTCCCCAGGCGCAATCCAGCTTGTCTCCTGGGAAGCAACCCACAGTCTTCACGCTCCCTTGGAAGACTGCTTTGTGGCGGCTGGACCCCCACGCGCGGCCCTCTTTGGGTTAGCATCGGCGAGCAGGTCCAGCCGATCCCACCCCCGGGCTGGGGCTGCCAGGTGAGTGGCTAGACCCAAGCACGGGCCGGGAAGAGGGGCGGGGCTGATGCTCGGGGACGTGAACCCCGGCCACATGGCGGCCGGGGTCCCCAGGCGCAATCCAGCTTGTCTCCTGGGAAGCAACCCAGTCTTCACGCTCACTCGGAAGACTCTTTCTGGGTGGCTGGACCCCCACGCGCGGCCCTCTTTGGGCTTAGTGTCGGCGAGCAGGTCCAGCCGATCCCACCCCCGGGCTGGGGCCGCCAGGGGCGTGGCTAGACCCAAGCCCTGGCCGGGAAGAGGGGCGGGGCTGACGCTCGGGGACGTGAGCCCCGGCCACATGGCGGCCGGGGTCCCCAGGCGCAATCCAGCTTGTCTCCTGGGAAGCAACCCACAGTCTTCACGCTCCCTCAGAAGACAGTGTCATGGCGGCTGGACCCCCACGTGCGGCCCTCTTTGGGCTTAGCATCGGCGAGCAGGTCCAGCCGATCCCACCCCCGGGCTGGGGCCGCCAGGGGCGTGGCTAGACCCAAGCCCTGGCCGGGAAGAGGGGCGGGGCTGACGCTCGGGGACGTGAGCCCCGGCCACATGGAGGCCGGGGTCCCCAGGCGCAATCCAGCTTGTCTCCTGGGAAGCAACCCACAGTCTTCACGCTCCCTCAGAGACTGTTTTGGGGCGGCTGGACCACCATGCGGGGCCCTCTTTGGGCTATGTGTCGGCGAGCAGGTCCAGCCGATCCCACCCCTGGGCTGGGGCCATCAGGGGCATGGCTAGACCCAAGCCCGGGGGGAAGAGGGGTGGGGCTGATGCTCGGGGACGTGAGCCCCGGCCACATGGCGGCCGGGGTCCTCAAGCGCAATCCAGCTTGTCTCTTGGGAAGCAACCCACAGTCTTCACGCTCCCTCGGAAGACTGTTTCGGGGAGGGTGCACTCCCATGTGGGGCCCTCTTTGGGCTTAGTGTGTGCGAGCACGTCCAGCCAATCCCACCCCCGGGCTGGGGCCGCCAGGGGCGTGGTTAGACCCAAGCCCGGGCCGGGAAGAGGGGCGGGGCTGACGCTCTGGGACCTGAGCCCCGGCCACATGGCGGCCGGGGTCCCCAAGTGCATTCCAGCTTGTCTCCTGGGAAGCAACCCACAGTCTTCACGCTCCCTTGGAAGACTGCTTTGGGGCGGCTGGACCCCCACGCGCGGCCCTCTTTGGGGTAGCATCGGCCAGCAGGTCCAGCCGATCCAACCCCCGGGCTGGGGCCGCCAGGGGCGTGGCTAGACCCAAGCCCGGGCCAGGAAGAGGGGTGGGGCTGACGCTCGGGGACGTGAGCCCCGGCCACATGGCGGCCGGGGTCCCCAGGCGCAATCCAGCTTGTCTCCTGGGAAGCAACCCACAGTCTTCACGCTCCCTCGGAAGACTGCTTTGGGGCGGCTGGACCCCCACGCGCGGCCCTCTTTGGGCTTAGCATCGGCGAGCAGGTCCAGCCGATCCCACCCCCGGGCTGGGGCCGCCAGGGGCGTGGCTAGACCCAAGCCCGGGCCGGGAAGAGGGGCGGGGCTGACGCTCGGGGACGTGAGCCCCGGCCACATGGCGGCCGGGGTCCCCAGGCGCAATCCAGCTTGTCTCCTGGGAAGCAACCCAGTCTTCACGCTCCCTCGGAAGACTGTTTCTGGGTGGCTGGACCCCCACGTGCGGCCCTCTTTGGGCTTAGCATCGGCGAGCAGGTCCAGCCGATCCCACCCCCGGGCTGGGGCCGCCAGGGGCGTGGCTAGACCCAAGCCCTGGCCGGGAAGAGGGGCGGGGCTGATGCTCGGGGACGTGAGCCCCGGCCACATGGGGACAGGGTCCCCAGGCGCAATCCAGCTTGTCTCCTGGGAAGCAACCCACAGTCTTCACGCTCCCTTGGAAGACTGCTTTGGGGCGGCTGGACCCCCACGCGCGGCCCTCTTTGGGTTAGCATCGGCCAGCAGGTCCAGCCGATCCCACCCCCGGGCTGGGGCTGCCAGGTGAGTGGCTAGACCCAAGCCCTGGCCGGGAAGAGGGGCGGGGCTGACGCTCGGGGACGTGAGCCCCGGCCACATGGGGACCAGGGTCCCCAGGCGCAATCCAGCTTGTCTCCTGGGAAGCAACCCAGTCTTCACGCTCACTCGGAAGACTCTTCTGGGTGGCTGGACCCCCACGCGCGGCCCTCTTTGGGCTTAGTGTCGGCCAGCAGGTCCAGACGATCCCACCCCCGGGCTGGGGCCATCAGGGGCGTGGCTAGACCCAAGCACGGGCCGGGAAGAGGGGCGGGGCTGATGCTCGGGGAAGTGAACCCTGGCCACATGGCGGCCAGGGTCCCCAGGCGCAATCCAGCTGGTCTCCTGGGAAGCAACCCACAGTCTTCACGCTCCCTCGGAAGACTGTTTCTGGGTGGCTGGACCCCCACGCGCGGCCCTCTTTGGGCTTAGCTTGGGCGAGCAGGTCCAGCCGATCCCACCCCCGGGCTGGGGCCGCCAGGGGCGTGGCTAGACCCAAGCCCGGGCCGGGAAGAGGGGCGGGGCTTTCGCTTGGGGACGTGAGCCCCGGCCACATGGCGGCCGGCGTCCTCAGGCGCAATCCAGCTTGTCTCCTGGGAAGCAACCCACAGTCTTCACGCTCCCTCAGAAGACAGTGTCATGGCGGCTGGACCCCCACGTGCGGCCCTCTTTGGGCTTAGCATCGGCGAGCAGGTCCATCTGATCCCACCCCCGGGCTGGGGCCGCCAGGGGCGTGGCTAGACACAAGCCCGGGCCGGGAAGAGGGGCGGGGCTGACGCTCGGGGACGTGAGCCCCGGCCACATGGAGGCCGGGGTCCCCAGGCGCAATCCAGCTTGTCTCCTGGGAAGCAACCCACAGTCTTCACGCTCCCTCAGAAGACTGTTTTGGGGCGGCTGGACCACCATGCGGGGCCCTCTTTGGGCTATGTGTCGGCGAGCAGGTCCAGCCGATCCCACCCCTGGGCTGGGGCCATCAGGGGCATGGCTAGACCCAAGCCCTGGAGGGGAAGAGGGGTGGGGCTGATGCTCGGGGACGTGAGCCCCGGCCACATGGCGGCCGGGGTCCTCAAGCGCAATCCAGCTTGTCTCTTGGGAAGCAACCCACAGTCTTCACGCTCCCTCGGAAGACTGTTTCGGGGAGGGTGCACTCCCATGTGGGGCCCTCTTTGGGCTTAGTGTGTGCGAGCACGTCCAGCCGATCCCACCCCCGGGCTGGGGCCGCCAGGGGCGTGGTTAGACCCAAGCCCGGGCCGGGAAGAGGGGCGGGGCTGACGCTCTGGGACCTGAGCCCCGGCCACATGGCGGCCGGGGTCCCCAGGCGCAATCCAGCTTGTCTCCTGGGAAGCAACCCAGTCTTCACGCTCACTCGGAAGACTCTTTCTGGGTGGCTGGACCCCCACGCGCGGCCCTCTTTGGGCTTAGCATCGGCGAGCAGGTCCAGCCGATCCCACCCCCGGGCTGGGGCCGCCAGGGGCGTGGCTAGACCCAAGCCCGGGTCTGGAAGAGGGCGGGGCTGATGCTCGGGGAAGTGAGCCCCGGCCACATGGCGGCCAGGGTCCCCAGGCGCAATCCAGCTTGTCTCTTGGGAAGCAACCCACAGTCTTCACGCTCCCTTGGAAGACTGTTTTGTTGCGGCTGGACCCCCACGCGCGGCCCTCTTTGGGCTTAGCTTGGGCGAGCAGGTCCAGCCGATCCCACCCCCGGGCTGGGGCCGCCAGGGGCGTGGCTAGACCCAAGCCCGGGCCGGGAAGAGGGGCGGGGCTGACGCTCGGGGACGTGAGCCCCGGCCACATGGCGGCTGGGGTCCCCAGGCGCAATCCAGCTTGTCTCCTGGGAAGCAACCCACAGTCTTCACGCTCCCTCAGAAGACTTCTTTGGGGCAGCTGGACCCCCACGAGTGGCCCTCTTTGGGCTTAGCGTGGGCGAGCAGGTCCAGCCGATCCCACCCCCGGGCTGGGGCCGCCAGGGGCGTGGCGAGACCCAAACCCTGGCTGGGAAGAGGGGCGGGGCTGACGCTCGGGGACGTGAGCCCCGGCCACATGGCGGCCGGGGTCCCCAGGCGCAATCCAGCTTGTCTCCTGGGAAGCAACCCAGTCTTCACGCTCCCTCGGAAGACTGTTTCTGGGTGGCTGGACCCCCACGTGCGGCCCTCTTTGGGCTTAGCATCGGCGAGCAGGTCCAGCCGATCCCACCCCCGGGCTGGGGCCGCCAGGGGCGTGGCTAGACCCAAGCCCGGGTCTGGAAGAGGGCGGGGCTGATGTTCTTGGACGTGAGCCCCGGCCACATGGCGGCCGGGGTCCCCAGGCGCAATCCAGCTTGTCTCTTGGGAAGCAACCCACAGTCTTCACGCTCCCTCGGAAGACTGTTTTGTTGCGGCTGGACCCCCACGCGCCGCCCTCTTTGGGCTTAGCGTTGGCGAGCAGTTCCAGCCGATCCCACCCCCGGGCTGGGGCCGTCAGGGGCGTGGCTAGACCCAAGCCCGGGCCGGGAAGAGGGGCGGGGCTGACGCTCGGGGACGTGAGCCCCGGCCACATGGCAGCCAGGGTCCCCAGGCGCAATCCAGCTTGTCTCCTGGGAAGCAACCCACAGTCTTCACGCTCCCTCGGAAGACTGTTTTGGTGCGGCTGGACCCCCACGCGCGGCCCTCTTTGGGCTTAGCGTGGGCGAGCAGGTCCAGCCGATCCCACCCCCGGGCTGGGGCCGCCAGGGGCGTGGCTAGACCCAAACCCTGGCCGAGAAGAGGGGCGGGGCTGATGCTCTGGGACGTGAGCCCCGGCCACATGGCGGCCAGGGTCCCCAGGCGCAATCTAGCTTGTCTCCTGGGAAGCAACCCACAGTCTTCACGCTCGCTCAGAAGACTGTTTCGGGGCTGCTGGACCCCCACGCGCGGCCCTCCTTTGGCTTAGCGTGGGCGAGCAGGTCCAGCCGATCCCACCCCCGGGCTGGGGCTGTCAGGGGAGTGGCTAGACCCAATCCCGGGCCTGGAAGAGGGCAGGGCTGACGCTCTTGGACGTGAGCCCCGGCCACATGGCGGCCGGTGTCCCCAGGCGCAATCCAGCTTGTCTCTTGGGAAGCAACCCACAGTCTTCACGCTCGCTCAAAAGACTGTTTCGGGGAGGGTCACTCCCATGTGGGGCCCTCTTTGGGCTTAGTGTGGGCGAGCAGGTCCAGCCGATCCCACCCCCGGGCTGGGGCCGCCAGGGGCGTGGTTAGACCCAAGCCTGGGCCGGGAAGAGGGGCGGGGCTGACGCTCGGGGACGTGAGCCCCGGCCACATGGCGGCCGGGGTCCCCAGGTGCATTCCAGCTTGTCTCCTGGGAAGCAACCCACAGTCTTCACGCTCCCTCGGAAGACAGTTTCATGGCGGCTGGACCCCCACGTGCGGCCCTCTTTGGGCTATGTGTCGGCGAGCAGGTCCAGCCGATCCCACCCCCGGGCTGGGGCCGCCAGGGGCGTGGCTAGACCCAAGCCCGGGCCGGGAAGAGGGGTGGGGCTGACGCTCGGGGACGTGAGCCCTGGCCACATGGCTGCCGGGGTCCCCAGGCGCAATCCAGCTTGTCTCCTGGGAAGCAACCCAGTCTTCACGCTCACTCGGAAGACTCTTTCTGGGTGGCTGGACCCCCACGAGTGGCCCTCTTTGGGCTTAGCATCGGCGAGCAGGTCCAGCCGATCCCACACCCGGGCTGGGGCCGCCAGGGGCGTGGCTAGACCCAAGCCGGGTCTGGAAGAGGGCGGGGCTGATGCTCGGGGACGTGAGCCCCGGCCACATGGCGGCCAGGGTCCCCAGGCGCAATCCAGCTTGTCTCTTGGGAAGCAACCCACAGTCTTCACGCTCCCTTGGAAGACTGTTTTGTTGCGGCTGGACCCCCACGCGCGGCCCTCTTTGGGCTTAGCTTGGGCGAGCAGGTCCAGCCGATCCCACCCCCGGGCTGGGGCCGCCAGGGGCGTGGCTAGACCCAAGCCCGGGCCGGGAAGAGGGGCGGGGCTGACGCTCGGTGACGTGAGCCCTGGCCACATGGCGGCCGGGGTCCCCAGGCGCAATCCAGCTTGTCTCCTGGGAAGCAACCCACAGTCTTCACGCTCCCTTGGAAGACTGTTTCGGGGAGGGTGCACTCCCATGTGGGCCCTCTTTGGGCTTAGTGTGTGCGAGCAGGTCCAGCCGATCCCACCCCCGGGCTGGGGCCGCCAGGGGCGTGGTTAGACCCAAGCCCGGGCCGGGAAGAGGGGCGGGGCTGACGCTCTTGGACGTGAGCCCCGGCCACATGGCGGCCGGGGTCCCCAGGCGCAATCCAGCTTGTCTCTTGGGAAGCAACCCACAGTCTTCACGCTCGCTCAGAAGACTGTTTCTGGGTGGCTGGACCCCCACGCGCGGCCCTCTTTGGGCTTAGCGTCGGCAAGCAGGTGCAGCCGATCCCACCCCTGGGATAGGTGCCGCTAGGGTCGTGGCTAGACCCAAGCCCGGGTCTGGAAGAGGGGCGGGGCTGACGCTCGGGGACGTGAGCCCCGGCCACATGGGGGTCAGGGTCCCCAGGCGCAATCCAGCTTGTCTCCTGGGAAGCAACCCACAGTCTTCACGCTCCCTCAGAAGACTGTTTTGGGCGGCTGGACCCCCATGCGGGTCCCTCTTTGGGCTTAGTGTCGGCGAGCAGGTCCAGCCGATCCCACCCCCGGGCTGGGGCCGCCAGGGGCGTGGCTAGACCCAAGCCCGGGCCGGGAAGAGGGGCGGGGCTGACGCTCGGGGACGTGAGCCCCGGCCACATGGCGGCCAAGGTCCCCAGGCGCAATCCAGCTTGTCTCCTGGGAAGCAACCCACAGTCTTCACGCTCCCTTGGAAGACTGTTTTGTTGCGGCTGGACCCCCACGCGCGGCCCTCTTTGGGCTTAGCGTGGGCGAGCAGGTCCATCTGATCCCACCCCCGGGCTGGGGCCGCCAGGGGCGTGGCTAGACCTAAGCCCGGGCCGGGAAGAGGGGCGGGGCTGATGCTCGGGGACGTGAGCCCCGGCCACATGGCGGCCAGGGTCCCCAGGCGCAATCCAGCTTGTCTCTTGGGAAGCAACCCACAGTCTTCACGCTCCCTCAGAAGACTGTTACAGGGCGGCTGGACCCCCACGCGCGGCCCTCTTTGGGCTTAGCGTGGGCGAGCAGGTCCAGCCGATCCCACCCCCGGGCTGGGGCTGCCAGGTGCGTGGCTAGACCCAAGCCCGGGCCGGGAAGAGGGGCGGGGCTGACGCTCAGGGAAGCGAGCCCCGGCCACATGGCGGCCGGGGTTCCCAGGCGCAATCCAGCTTGTCTCCTGGGAAGCAACCCACAGTCTTCACGCTCCCTCGGAAGACTGTTTTGGTGCGGCTGGACCCCCACGCGCGGCCCTCTTTGGGCTATGTGTCGGCGAGCAGGTCCAGCCGATCCCACCCCTGGGCTGGGGCCATCAGGGGCATGGCTAGACCCAAGCCCTGGAGGGGAAGAGGGGTGGGGCTGATGCTCGGGGACGTGAGCCCCGGCCACATGGCGGCCGGGGTCCTCAAGCGCAATCCAGCTTGTCTCTTGGGAAGCAACCCACAGTCTTCACGCTCCCTCGGAAGACTGTTTCGGGGAGGGTGCACTCCCATGTGGGGCCCTCTTTGGGCTTAGTGTGTGCGAGCACGTCCAGCCGATCCCACCCCCGGGCTGGGGCCGCCAGGGGCGTGGTTAGACCCAAGCCCGGGCCGGGAAGAGGGGCGGGGCTGACGCTCTGGGACCTGAGCCCCGGCCACATGGCGGCCGGGGTCCCCAGGCGCAATCCAGCTTGTCTCCTGGGAAGCAACCCAGTCTTCACGCTCACTCGGAAGACTCTTTCTGGGTGGCTGGACCCCCACGCGCGGCCCTCTTTGGGCTTAGCATCGGCGAGCAGGTCCAGCCGATCCCACCCCCGGGCTGGGGCCGCCAGGGGCGTGGCTAGACCCAAGCCCGGGTCTGGAAGAGGGCGGGGCTGATGCTCGGGGAAGTGAGCCCCGGCCACATGGCGGCCAGGGTCCCCAGGCGCAATCCAGCTTGTCTCTTGGGAAGCAACCCACAGTCTTCACGCTCCCTTGGAAGACTGTTTTGTTGCGGCTGGACCCCCACGCGCGGCCCTCTTTGGGCTTAGCTTGGGCGAGCAGGTCCAGCCGATCCCACCCCCGGGCTGGGGCCGCCAGGGGCGTGGCTAGACCCAAGCCCGGGCCGGGAAGAGGGGCGGGGCTGACGCTCGGGGACGTGAGCCCCGGCCACATGGCGGCTGGGGTCCCCAGGCGCAATCCAGCTTGTCTCCTGGGAAGCAACCCACAGTCTTCACGCTCCCTCAGAAGACTTCTTTGGGGCAGCTAGACCCCCACGAGTGGCCCTCTTTGGGCTTAGCGTGGGCGAGCAGGTCCAGCCGATCCCACCCCCGGGCTGGGGCCGCCAGGGGCGTGGCGAGACCAAAACCCTGGCTGGGAAGAGGGGCGGGGCTGACGCTCGGGGACGTGAGCCCCGGCCACATGGCTGCCGGGGTCCCCAGGCGCAATCCAGCTTGTCTCCTGGGAAGCAACCCAGTCTTCACGCTCCCTCGGAAGACTGTTTCTGGGTGGCTGGACCCCCACGTGCGGCCCTCTTTGGGCTTAGCATCGGCGAGCAGGTCCAGCCGATCCCACCCCCGGGCTGGGGCCGCCAGGGGCGTGGCTAGACCCAAGCCCGGGTCTGGAAGAGGGCGGGGCTGATGTTCTTGGACGTGAGCCCCGGCCACATGGCGGCCGGGGTCCCCAGGCGCAATCCAGCTTGTCTCTTGGGAAGCAACCCACAGTCTTCACGCTCCCTCGGAAGACTGTTTTGTTGCGGCTGGACCCCCACGCGCCGCCCTCTTTGGGCTTAGCGTTGGCGAGCAGTTCCAGCCGATCCCACCCCCGGGCTGGGGCCGTCAGGGGCGTGGCTAGACCCAAGCCCGGGCCGGGAAGAGGGGCGGGGATGACGCTCGGGGACGTGAGCCCCGGCCACATGGCAGCCAGGGTCCCCAGGCGCAATCCAGCTTGTCTCCTGGGAAGCAACCCACAGTCTTCACGCTCCCTCGGAAGACTGTTTTGGTGCGGCTGGACCCCCACGCGCGGCCCTCTTTGGGCTTAGCGTGGGCGAGCAGGTCCAGCCGATCCCACCCCCGGGCTGGGGCCGCCAGGGGCGTGGCTAGACCCAAACCCTGGCCGAGAAAAGGGGCGGGGCTGATGCTCTGGGACGTGAGCCCCGGCCACATGGCGGCCAGGGTCCCCAGGCGCAATCTAGCTTGTCTCCTGGGAAGCAACCCACAGTCTTCACGCTCGCTCAGAAGACTGTTTCGGGGCTGCTGGACTCCCACGCGCGGCCCTCTTTTGGCTTAGCGTGGGCGAGCAGGTCCAGCCGATCCCACCCCCGGGCTGGGGCTGTCAGGGGAGTGGCTAGACCCAATCCCGGGCCTGGAAGAGGGCAGGGCTGACGCTCTTGGACGTGAGCCCCGGCCACATGGCGGCCGGTGTCCCCAGGCGCAATCCAGCTTGTCTCTTGGGAAGCAACCCACAGTCTTCACGCTCGCTCAAAAGACTGTTTCGGGGAGGGTTCACTCCCATGTGGGGCCCTCTTTGGGCTTAGTGTGGGCGAGCAGGTCCAGCCGATCCCACCCCCGGGCTGGGGCCGCCAGGGGCGTGGTTAGACCCAAGCCTGGGCCGGGAAGAGGGGCGGGGCTGACGCTCGGGGACGTGAGCCCCGGCCACATGGCGGCCGGGGTCCCCAGGTGCATTCCAGCTTGTCTCCTGGGAAGCAACCCACAGTCTTCACGCTCCCTCGGAAGACAGTTTCATGGCGGCTGGACCCCCACGTGCGGCCCTCTTTGGGCTATGTGTCGGCGAGCAGGTCCAGCCGATCCCACCCCCGGGCTGGGGCCGCCAGGGGCGTGGCTAGACCCAAGCCCGGGCCGGGAAGAGGGGTGGGGCTGACGCTCGGGGACGTGAGCCCTGGCCACATGGCTGCCGGGGTCCCCAGGCGCAATCCAGCTTGTCTCCTGGGAAGCAACCCAGTCTTCACGCTCACTCGGAAGACTCTTTCTGGGTGGCTGGACCCCCACGAGTGGCCCTCTTTGGGCTTAGCATCGGCGAGCAGGTCCAGCCGATCCCACAACCGGGCTGGGGCCGCCAGGGGCGTGGCTAGACCCAAGCCGGGGTCTGGAAGAGGGCGGGGCTGATGCTCGGGGAAGTGAGCCCCGGCCACATGGCGGCCAGGGTCCCCAGGCGCAATCCAGCTTGTCTCTTGGGAAGCAACCCACAGTCTTCACGCTCCCTTGGAAGACTGTTTTGTTGCGGCTGGACCCCCACGCGCGGCCCTCTTTGGGCTTAGCTTGGGCGAGCAGGTCAAGCCGATCCCACCCCCGGGCTGGGGCCGCCAGGGGCGTGGCTAGACCCAAGCCCGGGCCGGGAAGAGGGGCGGGGCTGACGCTCGGTGACGTGAGCCCTGGCCACATGGCGGCCGGGGTCCCCAGGCGCAATCCAGCTTGTCTCCTGGGAAGCAACCCACAGTCTTCATGCTCCCTTGGAAGACTGTTTCGGGGAGGGTGCACTCCCATGTGGGGCCCTCTTTGGGCTTAGTGTGTGCGAGCAGGTCCAGCCGATCCCACCCCCGGGCTGGGGCCGCCAGGGGCGTGGTTAGACCCAAGCCCGGCCGGGAAGAGGGGCGGGGCTGACGCTCTTGGACGTGAGCCCCGGCCACATGGCGGCCGGGGTCCCCAGGCGCAATCCAGCTTGTCTCTTGGGAAGCAACCCACAGTCTTCACGCTCGCTCAGAAGACTGTTTCTGGGTGGCTGGACCCCCACGCGCGGCCCTCTTTGGGCTTAGCGTCGGCAAGCAGGTGCAGCCGATCCCACCCCTGGGATAGGTGCCGCTAGGGTCGTGGCTAGACCCAAGCCCGGGTCTGGAAGAGGGCGGGGCTGATGCTCTTGGACGTGAGCCCCGGCCACATGGCGGCCGGGGTCCCCAGGCGCAATCCAGCTTGTCTCTTGGGAAGCAACCCACAGTCTTCACGCTCCCTTGGAAGACTGTTTTGTTGCGGCTGGACCCCCACGCGCGGCCCTCTTTGGGCTTAGCCTGGGCGAGCAGGTCCAGCCGATCCCACCCCCGGGCTGGGGCCGCCAGGGGCGTGGCTAGACCCAAGCCCGGGCCGGGAAGAGGGGCGGGGCTGACGCTCGGGGACGTGAGCCCCGGCCACATGGGGGTCAGGGTCCCCAGGCGCAATCCAGCTTGTCTCCTGGGAAGCAACCCACAGTCTTCACGCTCCCTCAGAAGACTGTTTTGGGGCGGCTGGACCCCCATGCGGGTCCCTCTTTGGGCTTAGTGTCGGCGAGCAGGTCCAGCCGATCCCACCCCCGGGCTGGGGCCGCCAGGGGCGTGGCTAGACCCAAGCCCGGGCCGGGAAGAGGGGCGGGGCTGACGCTCGGGGACGTGAGCCCCGGCCACATGGCGGCCAAGGTCCCCAGGCGCAATCCAGCTTGTCTCCTGGGAAGCAACCCACAGTCTTCACGCTCCCTTGGAAGACTGTTTTGTTGCGGCTGGACCCCCACCCGCGGCCCTCTTTGGGCTTAGCGTGGGCGAGCAGGTCCATCTGATCCCACCCCCGGGCTGGGGCCGCCAGGGGCGTGGCTAGACCTAAGCCCGGGCCGGGAAGAGGGGCGGGGCTGATGCTCTTGGACGTGAGCCCCGGCCACATGGCTGTCAGTGTCCCCAGTCGCAATCCAGCTTGTCTCCTGGGAAGCAACCCACAGTCTTCACGCTCCCTCAGAAGACTGTTACAGGGCGGCTGGACCCCCACGCGCGGCCCTCTTTGGGCTTAGCGTGGGCGAGCAGGTCCAGCCGATCCCACCCCCGGGCTGGGGCTGCCAGGTGCGTGGCTAGACCCAAGCCCGGGCCGGGAAGAGGGGCGGGGCTGACGCTCAGGGAAGCGAACCCCGGCCACATGGCGGCCGGGGTTCCCAGGCGCAATCCAGCTTGTCTCCTGGGAAGCAACCCACACTCTTCACGCTCCCTCGGAAGACTGTTTTGGTGCGGCTGGACCCCCACGCGCCGCCCTCTTTGGGCTATGTGTCGACGAGCAGGTCCAGCCGATCCCACCCCCGGGCTGGGGCTGTCAGGGGCGTGGCTAGACCCAAGCCCGGGCCTGGAAGAGGGCAGGGCTAACGCTCTTGGACGTGAGCCCCGGCCACATGGCGGCCGGGGTCCCCAGGCGCAATCCAGCTTGTCTCTTGGGAAGCAACCCACAGTCTTCACGCTCGCTCAGAAGACTGTTTCGGGGCTGCTGGACCCCCACGCGCGGCCCTCTTTGGGCTTAGCGTGGGCGAGCAGGTCCAGCCGATCCCACCCCCGGGCTGGGGCCGCCAGGGGTGTGGCTAGACCCAAGCCCTGGCCGGGAAGAGGGGCGGGGCTGATGCTCGGGGACGTTAGCCCCGGCCACATGGGGACCAGGGTCCCCAGGCGCAATCCAGCTTGTCTCCTGGGAAGCAACCCACAGTCTTCACGCTCCCTTGGAAGACTGCTTTGGGGCGGCTGGACCCCCACGCGCGGCCCTCTTTGGGTTAGCATCGGCGAGCAGGTCCAGCCGATCCCACCCCCGGGCTGGGGCTGCCAGGTGAGTGGCTAGACACAAGCCCGGGCCGGGAAGAGGGGCGGGGCTGACGCTCGGGGACGTGAGCCCCGGCCACATGGCTGCCGGGGTCCCCAGGCGCAATCCAGCTTGTCTCCTGGGAAGCAACCCAGTCTTCACGCTCACTCGGAAGACTCTTTCTGGGTGGCTGGACCCCCATGCGCGGCCCTCTTTGGGCTTAGTGTCGGCCAGCAGGTCCAGAGGATCCCACCCCCGGGCTGGGGCCATCAGGGGCGTGGCTAGACCCAAGCCCGGGCCGGGAAGAGGGGCGGGGCTGATGCTCGGGGAAGTGAACCCCGGCCACATGGCGGCCAGGGTCCCCAGGCGCAATCCAGCTGGTCTCCTGGGAAGCAACCCACAGTCTTCACGCTCCCTCTGAAGACTGTTTCTGGGTGGCTGGACCCCCACGCGCGGCCCTCTTTGGGCTTAGCGTGGGCGAGCAGGTCCAGCCGATCCCACCCCCGGGCTGGGGCCGCCAGGGGCGTGGCTAGACCCAAGCCCGGGCCGGGAAGAGGGGCGGGGCTGACGCTTGGGGACGTGAGCCCCGGCCACATGGCGGTTGGGGTCCCCAGGCGCAATCCAGCTTGTCTCCTGGGAAGCAACCCACAGTCTTCACGCTCCCTCAGAAGACAGTGTCATGGCGGCTGGACCCCCACGTGCGGCCCTCTTTGGGCTTAGCATCGGCGAGCAGGTCCATCTGATCCCACCCCCGGGCTGGGGCCGCCAGGGGCGTGGCTAGACCCAAGCCCTGGCCGGGAAGAGGGGCGGGGCTGACGCTCGGTGACGTGAGCCCCGGCCACATGGAGGCCGGGGTCCCCAGGCGCAATCCAGCTTGTCTCCTGGGAAGCAACCCACAGTCTTCACGCTCCCTCAGAAGACTGTTTTGTGGCGGCTGGACCACCATGCGGGGCCCTCTTTGGGCTATGTGTCGGCGAGCAGGTCCAGCCGATCCCACCCCTGGGCTGGGGCCATCAGGGGCATGGCTAGACCCAAGCCCTGGAGGGGAAGAGGGGTGGGGCTGATGCTCGGGGACGTGAGCCCCGGCCACATGGCGGCCGGGGTCCTCAAGCGCAATCCAGCTTGTCTCTTGGGAAGCAACCCACAGTCTTCACGCTCCCTCGGAAGACTGTTTCGGGGAGGGTGCACTCCCATGTGGGGCCCTCTTTGGGCTTAGTGTGTGCGAGCAGGTCCAGCCGATCCCACCCCCGGGCTGGGGCCGCCAGGGGCGTGGTTAGACCCAAGCCCGGGCCGGGAAGAGGGGCGGGGCTGACGCTCTGGGACCTGAGCCCCGGCCACATGGCGGCCGGGGTCCCCAAGTGCATTCCAGCTTGTCTCCTGGGAAGCAACCCACAGTCTTCACGCTCCCTTGGAAGACTGCTTTGGGGCGGCTGGAACCCCACTCGCGGCCCTCTTTGGGGTAGCATCGGCCAGCAGGTACAGCCGATCCAACTCCCGGGCTGGGGCCGCCAGGGGCGTGGCTAGACCCAAGCCCGGGCCGGGAAGAGGGGTGGGGCTGACGCTCGGGGACGTGAGCCCCGGCCACATGGCTGCCGGGGTCCCCAGGCGCAATCCAGCTTGTCTCCTGGGAAGCAACCCAGTCTTCACGCTCACTCGGAAGACTCTTTCTGGGTGGCTGGACCCCCACGCGCGGCCCTCTTTGGGCTTAGCATCGGCGAGCAGGTCCAGCCGATACCACAACCGGGCTGGGGCCGCCAGGGGCGTGGCTAGACCCAAGCCGGGGTCTGGAAGAGGGCGGGGCTGATGCTCGGGGAAGTGAGCCCCGGCCACATGGCGGCCAGGGTCCCCAGGCGCAATCCAGCTTGTCTCTTGGGAAGCAACCCACAGTCTTCACGCTCCCTCGGAAGACTGTTACAGGGCGGCTGGACCCCCACGCGCGGCCCTCTTTGGGCTTAGCTTGGGCGAGCAGGTCCAGCCGATCCCACCCCCGGGCTGGGGCCGCCAGGGGCGTGGTTAGACCCAAGCCCGGGCCGGGAAGAGGGGCGGGGCTGACGCTCTGGGACCTGAGCCCCTGCCACATGGCGGCCGGGGTCCCCAAGTGCATTCCAGCTTGTCTCCTGGGAAGCAACCCACAGTCTTCACGCTCCCTTGGAAGACAGCTTTG
Source organism: Ochotona curzoniae (assembly GCF_017591425.1). Classification (NCBI taxonomy): domain Eukaryota; kingdom Metazoa; phylum Chordata; class Mammalia; order Lagomorpha; family Ochotonidae; genus Ochotona; species Ochotona curzoniae. Next base: position 42,714 of record NW_024465116.1, on the reverse strand, counting down.
GGGCGGCTGGACCCCCACGCGCGGCCCTCTTTGGGGTAGCATCGGCCAGCAGGTACAGCCGATCCAACCCCCGGGCTGGGGCCGCCAGGGGCGTGGCTAGACCCAAGCCCGGGCCGGGAAGAGGGGTGGGGCTGACGCTCGGGGACGTGAGCCCCGGCCACATGGCTGCCGGGGTCCCCAGGCGCAATCCAGCTTGTCTCCTGGGAAGCAACCCACAGTCTTCACGCTCCCTCAGAAGACTTCTTTGGGGCAGCTGGACCCCCACGAGTGGCCCTCTTTGGGCTTAGCGTGGGCGAGCAGGTCCAGCCGATCCCACCCCCGGGCTGGGGCCGCCAGGGGCGTGGCGAGACCAAAACCCTGGCCGGGAAGAGGGGCGGGGCTGACGCTCGGGGACGTGAGCCCCGGCCACATGGCGGCCGGGGTCCCCAGGCGCAATCCAGCTTGTCTCCTGGGAAGCAACCCAGTCTTCACGCTCCCTCGGAAGACTGTTTCTGGGTGGCTGGACCCCCACGTGCGGCCCTCTTTGGGCTTAGCATCGGCGAGCAGGTCCAGCCGATCCCACCCCCGGGCTGGGGCCGCCAGGGGCGTGGCTAGACCCAAGCCCGGGTCTGGAAGAGGGCGGGGCTGATGCTCTTGGACGTGAGTCCCGGCCACATGGCGGCCGGGGTCCCCAGGTGCATTCCAGCTTGTCTCTTGGGAAGCAACCCACAGTCTTCACGCTCCCTCGGAAGACAGTTTTGTTGCGGCTGGACCCCCACGCGCCGCCCTCTTTGGGCTTAGCGTTGGCGAGCAGTTCCAGCCGATCCCACCCCCGGGCTGGGGCCGCCAGGGGCGTGGCTAGACACAAGCCCTGGCCGGGAAGAGGGGCGGGGCTGACGCTCGGTGACGTGAGCCCCGGCCACATGGCGGCCGGGGTCCCCAGGCGCAATCCAGCTTGTCTCCTGGGAAGCAACCCACAGTCTTCACGCTCCCTCGGAAGACTGTTTTGGTGCGGCTGGACCCCCACGCGCGGCCCTCTTTGGGCTTAGCGTGGGCGAGCAGGTCCAGCCGATCCCACCCCCGGGCTGGGGCCGCCAGGGGCGTGGCTAGACACAAGCCCGGGCCGGGAAGAGGGGCGGGGCTGATGCTCGGGGACGTGAGCCCCGGCCACATGGCTGTCAGTGTCCCCAGGCGCAATCCAGCTGGTCTCCTGGGAAGCAACCCACAGTCTTCACGCTCCCTCGGAAGATTGTTTTGGTGCGGCTGGACCCCCACGTGCGGCCCTCTTTGGGCTTAGCGTGGGCGAGCAGGTCCAGCCGATCCCACCCCCGGGCTGGGGCCGCCAGGGGCGTGGCTAGACCCAAGCCCGGGCCGGGAAGAGGGGCGGGGCTGACGCTCTGGGACGTGAGCCCCGGCCACATGGCGGCCAAGGTCCCCAGGCGCAATCCAGCTTGTCTCCTGGGAAGCAACCCACAGTCTTCACGCTCCCTTGGAAGACTGTTTTGTTGCAGCTGGACCCCCACGCGCGGCCCACTTTGAGCTTAGCGTGGGCGAGCAGGTCCATCTGATCCCACCCCCGGGCTGGGGCCGCCAGGGGCGTGGCTAGACCTAAGCCTGGGCCGGGAAGAGGGGCGGGGCTGATGCTCTTGGACGTGAGCCCCGGCCACATGGCTGTCAGTGTCCCCAGGCGCAATCCAGCTTGTCTCCTGGGAAGCAACCCACAGTCTTCACGCTCCCTCAGAAGACTGTTACAGGGCGGCTGGACCCCCACGCGCGGCCCTCTTTGGGCTTAGCGTGGGCGAGCAGGTCCAGCCGATCCCACCCCCGGGCTGGGGCCAACTGGTGCGTGGCTAGACCCAAGCCCGGGCCGGGAAGAGGGGCGGGGCTGACGCTCAGGGATTCGAACCCCGGCCACATGGCGGCCGGGGTTCCCAGGCGCAATCCAGCTTGTCTCCTGGGAAGCAACCCACACTCTTCACGCTCCCTCGGAAGACTGTTTTGGTGCGGCTGGACCCCCACGCGCCGCCCTCTTTGGGCTATGTGTCGACGAGCAGGTCCAGCCGATCCCACCCCCGGGCTGGGGCTGTCAGGGGCGTGGCTAGACCCAAGCCCGGGCCTGGAAGAGGGCAGGGCTGACGCTCTTGGACGTGAGCCCCGGCCACATGGCGGCCGGGGTCCCCAGGCGCAATCCAGCTTGTCTCTCGGGAAGCAACCCACAGTCTTCACGCTCGCTCAGAAGACTGTTTCGGGGCTGCTGGACCCCCACGCGCGGCCCTCTTTGGGCTTAGCGTGGGCGAGCAGGTCCAGCCGATCCCACCCCCGGGCTGGGGCCGCCAGGGGTGTGGCTAGACCCAAGCCCTGGCCGGGAAGAGGGGCGGGGCTGATGCTCGGGGACGTTAGCCCCGGCCACATGGGGACCAGGGTCCCCAGGCGCAATCCAGCTTGTCTCCTGGGAAGCAACCCACAGTCTTCACGCTCCCTTGGAAGACTGCTTTGGGGCGGCTGGACCCCCACGCGCGGCCCTCTTTGGGTTAGCATCGGCGAGCAGGTCCAGCCGATCCCACCCCCGGGCTGGGGCTGCCAGGGGCGTGGCTAGACACAAGCCCGGGCCGGGAAGAGGGGCGGGGCTGACGCTCGGGGACGTGAGCCCCGGCCACATGGCTGCCGGGGTCCCCAGGCGCAATCCAGCTTGTCTCCTGGGAAGCAACCCAGTCTTCAAGCTCACTCGGAAGACTCTTTCTGGGTGGCTGAACCCCCACGCGCGGCCCTCTTTGGGCTTAGTGTCGGCCAGCAGGTCCAGAGGATCCCACCCCCGGGCTGGGGCCATCAGGGGCGTGGCTAGACCCAAGCACGGGCCGGGAAGAGGGGCGGGGCTGATGCTCGGGGAAGTGAACCCCGGCCACATGGCGGCCAGGGTCCCCAGGCGCAATCCAGCTGGTCTCCTGGGAAGCAACCCACAGTCTTCACGCTCCCTCTGAAGACTGTTTCTGGGTGGCTGGACCCCCCGCGCGGCCCTCTTTGGGCTTAGCTTGGGCGAGCAGGTCCAGCCGATCCCACCCCCGGGCTGGGGCCGCCAGGGGCGTGGCTAGACCCAAGCCCGGGCCGGGAAGAGGGGCGGGGCTGACGCTTGGGGACGTGAGCCCCGGCCACATGGCGGCCGGCGTCCTCAGGCGCAATCCAGCTTGTCTCCTGGGAAGCAACCCACAGTCTTCACGCTCCCTCAGAAGACAGTGTCATGGCGGCTGGACCCCCACGTGCGGCCCTCTTTGGGCTTAGCATCGGCGAGCAGGTCCATCTGATCCCACCCCCGGGCTGGGGCTGCCAGGGGCGTGGCTAGACCCAAGCCCTGGCCGGGAAGAGGGGCGGGGCTGACGCTCGGTGACGTGAGCCCCGGCCACATGGAGGCCGGGGTCCCCAGGCGCAATCCAGCTTGTCTCCTGGGAAGCAACCCACAGTCTTCACGCTCCCTCAGAAGACTGTTTTGTGGCGGCTGGACCACCATGCGGGGCCCTCTTTGGGCTATGTGTCGGCGAGCAGGTCCAGCCGATCCCACCCCTGGGCTGGGGCCATCAGGGGCATGGCTAGACCCAAGCCCTGGAGGGGAAGAGGGGTGGGGCTGATGCTCGGGGACGTGAGCCCCGGCCACATGGCGGCCGGGGTCCTCAAGCGCAATCCAGCTTGTCTCTTGGGAAGCAACCCACAGTCTTCACGCTCCCTCGGAAGACTGTTTCGGGGAGGGTGCACTCCCATGTGGGGCCCTCTTTGGGCTTAGTGTGTGCGAGCAGGTCCAGCCGATCCCACCCCCGGGCTGGGGCCGCCAGGGGCGTGGTTAGACCCAAGCCCGGGCCGGGAAGAGGGGCGGGGCTGACGCTCTGGGACCTGAGCCCCGGCCACATGGCGGCCGGGGTCCCCAAGTGCATTCCAGCTTGTCTCCTGGGAAGCAACCCACAGTCTTCACGCTCCCTTGGAAGACTGCTTTGGGGCGGCTGGACCCCCACGCGCGGCCCTCTTTGGGGTAGCATCGGCCAGCAGGTCCAGCCGATCCAACCCCCGGGCTGGGGCCGCCAGGGGCGTGGCTAGACCCAAGCCCGGGCCGGGAAGAGGGGTGGGGCTGACGCTCGGGGACGTGAGCCCCGGCCACATGGCTGCCGGGGTCCCCAGGCGCAATCCAGCTTGTCTCCTGGGAAGCAACCCACAGTCTTCACGCTCCCTCAGAAGACTTCTTTGGGGCAGCTGGACCCCCACGAGTGGCCCTCTTTGGGCTTAGCGTGGGCGAGCAGGTCCAGCCGATCCCACCCTGGGCTGGGGCCGCCAGGGGCGTGGCTAGACCCAAACCCTGGCCGGGAAGAGGGGCGGGGCTGACGCTCGGGGACGTGAGCCCCGGCCACATGGCGGCCGGGGTCCCCAGGCGCAATCCAGCTTGTCTCCTGGGAAGCAACCCAGTCTTCACGCTCACTCGGAAGACTGTTTCTGGGTGGCTGGACCCCCACGCGCGGCCCTCTTTGGGCTTAGCGTGGGCGAGCAGGTCCAGCCGATCCCACCCCCGGGCTGGGGCCGCCAGGGGCGTGGCTAGACCCAAGCCCGGGTCTGGAAGAGGGCGGGGCTGATGCTCGGAGAAGTGAGCCCCGGCCACATGGCGGCCAGGGTCCCCAGGCGCAATCCAGCTTGTCTCTTGGGAAGCAACCCACAGTCTTCACGCTCCCTCGGAAGACTGTTTCGGGGAGGGTGCACTCCCATGTGGGGCCCTCTTTGGGCTTAGTGTGTGCGAGCAGGTCCAGCCGATCCCACCCCCGGGCTGGGGCCGCCAGGGGCGTGGTTAGACCCAAGCCCGGGCCGGGAAGAGGGGCGGGGCTGATGCTCTGGGACCTGAGCCCCGGCCACATGGCGGCCGGGGTCCCCAAGTGCATTCCAGCTTGTCTCCTGGGAAGGAAACCACAGTCTTCACGCTCCCTTGGAAGACAGCTTTGGGGCGGCTGGACCCCCACGCGCGGCCCTCTTTGGGGTAGCATCGGCCAGCAGGTCCAGCCGATCCAACCCCCGGGCTGGGGCCGCCAGGGGCGTGGCTAGACCCAAGCCCGGGCCGGGAAGAGGGGTGGGGCTGACGCTCGGGGACGTGAGCCCCGGCCACATGGCTGCCGGGGTCCCCAGGCGCAATCCAGCTTGTCTCCTGGGAAGCAACCCACAGTCTTCACGCTCCCTCAGAAGACTTCTTTCTGGCAGCTGGACCCCCACGAGTGGCCCTCTTTGGGCTTAGCGTGGGCGAGCAGGTCCAGCCGATCCCACCCCCGGGCTGGGGCCGCCAGGGGCGTGGCGAGACCAAAACCCTGGCCGGGAAGAGGGGCGGGGCTGACGCTCGGGGACGTGAGCCCCGGCCACATGGCGGCCGGGGTCCCCAGGCGCAATCCAGCTTGTCTCCTGGGAAGCAACCCAGTCTTCACGCTCCCTCGGAAGACTGTTTCTGGGTGGCTGGACCCCCACGTGCGGCCCTCTTTGGGCTTAGCATCGGCGAGCAGGTCCAGCCGATCCCACCCCCGGGCTGGGGCCGCCAGGGGCGTGGCTAGACCCAAGCCCGGGTCTGGAAGAGGGCGGGGCTGATGCTCTTGGACGTGAGCCCCGGCCACATGGCGGCCGGTGTCCCCAGGCGCAATCAAGCTTGTCTCTTGGGAAGCAACCCACAGTCTTCACGCTCCCTCGGAAGACTGTTTTGTTGCGGCTGGACCCGCACGCGCCGCCCTCTTTGGGCTTAGCGTTGGCGAGCAGTTCCAGCCGATCCCACCCCCGGGCTGGGGCCGTCAGGGGCGTGGCTAGACCCAAGCCCTGGCCGGGAAGAGGGGCGGGGCTGACGCTCGGTGACGTGAGCCCCGGCCACATGGCGGCCAGGGTCCCCAGGCGCAATCCAGCTTGTCTCCTGGGAAGCAACCCACAGTCTTCACGCTCCCTCGGAAGACTGTTTTGGTGCGGCTGGACCCCCACGCGCGGCCCTCTTTGGGCTTAGCGTGGGCGAGCAGGTCCAGCCGATCCCACCCCCGGGCTGGGGCCGCCAGGGGCGTGGCTAGACCCAAACCCGGGCCGGGAAGAGGGGCGGGGCTGATGCTCTGGGACGTGAGCCCCGGCCACATGGCGGCCAGGGTCCCCAGGCGCAATCCAGCTTGTCTCCTGGGAAGCAACCCACAGTCTTCACGCTCCCTCGGAAGACAGTTTCGGGAGGGTGCACTCCCATGTGGGGCCCTCTTTGGGCTTAGTGTGTGCGAGCAGGTCCAGCCGATCCCACCCCCGGGCTGGGGCCGCCAGGGGCGTGGCTAGACCCAAGCCCTGGCCGGGAAGAGGGGCGGGGCTGACGCTCTGGGACGTGAGCCCCGGCCACATGGCGGCCGGGGTCCCCAGGCGCAATCCAGCTTGTCTCCTGGGAAGCAACCCACAGTCTTCACGCTCCCTTGGAAGACTGCTTTGGGGCGGCTGGAACCCCATGCGCGGCCCTCTTTGGGGTAGCATCGGCCAGCAGGTACAGCCGATCCCACCCCCGGGCTGGGGCCGTCAGGGGCGTGGCTAGACCCAAGCCCTGGCCGGGAAGAGGGCAGGGCTGACGCTCTTGGAGGTGAGCCCCGGCCACATGGCGGCCGGTGTCCCCAGGCGCAATCCAGCTTGTCTCTTGGGAAGCAACCCACAGTCTTCACGCTCCCTCGGAAGACTGTTTCGGGGAGGGTGCACTCCCATGTGGGGCCCTCTTTGGGCTTAGTGTGGGCGAGCAGGTCCAGCCGATCCCACCCCCGGGCTGGGGCCGCCAGGGGCGTGGTTAGACCCAAGCCCGGGCCGGGAAGAGGGGCGGGGCTGACGCTCGGGGACGTGAGCCCCGGCCACATGGCGGCCGGGGTCCCCAGGTGCATTGCAGCTTGTCTCCTGGGAAGCAACCCACAGTCTTCACGCTCCCTCGGAAGACAGTTTCATGGCGGCTGGACCCCCACGTGCGGCCCTCTTTGGGCTTAGCATCGGCGAGCAGGTCCAGCCGATCCCACCCCCGGGCTGGGGCCGCCAGGGGCGTGGTTAGACCCAAGCCCGGGCCGGGAAGAGGGGCGGGGCTGATGCTCGGGGACGTGAGCCCCGGCCACATGGCTGTCAGTGTCCCCAGGCGCAATCCAGCTGGTCTCCTGGGAAGCAACCCACAGTCTTCACGCTCCCTCGGAAGATTGTTTTGGTGCGGCTGGACCCCCACGCGCGGCCCACTTTGGGCTTAGCGTGGGCGAGCAGGTCCAGCCGATCCCACCCCCGGGCTGGGGCCGCCAGGGGCGTGGCTAGACCCAAGCCCGGGCCGGGAAGAGGGGCGGGGCTGACGCTCGGGGACGTGAGCCCCGGCCACATGGCGGCCGGGGTCCGCAGGCGCAATCCAGCTTGTCTCCTGGGAAGCAACCCACAGTCTTCACGCTCCCTCAGAAGACTGTTACAGGGCGGCTGGACCCCCATGCGCGGCCCTCTTTGGGCTTAGCGTCGGCAAGCAGGTGCAGCCGATCCCACCCCTGGGATAGGTGCCGCCAGGGTCGTGGCTAGACCCAAGCCCTGGTCTGGAAGAGGGCGGGGCTGATGCTCTTGGACGTGAGCCCCGGCCACATGGCGGCCGGGGTCCCCAGGCGCAATCCAGCTTGTCTCCTGGGAAGCAACCCACAGTCTTCACGCTCCCTCGGAAGACTGTTTCTGGGTGGCTGGACCGCCACGCGCGGCCCTCTTTGGGCTTAGCGTGGGCGAGCAGGTCCAGCCGATCCCACCCCCGGGCTGGGGCCGCCAGGGGCGTGTCTAGACCCAAGCCCGGGCCGGGAAGAGGGGCGGGCCTGATGCTCTTGGACGTGAGCCCCGGCCACATGGCTGTCAGTGTCCCCAGGCGCAATCCAGCTTGTCTCCTGAGAAGCAACCCACAGTCTTCACGCTCCCTTGGAAGACTGCTTTGGGGCGGTTGGACCCCTATGTCGGCCCTCTTTGGGGTAGCATCGGCCAGCAGGTCCAGCCGATCCCACCCCCGGGCTGGGGCCGCCAGGGGCGTGTCTAGACCCAAGCACGGGCCGGGAAGAGGGGCGGGGCTGATGCTCTTGGACGTGAGCCCCGGCCACATGGCGGCCGGGGTCCCCAGGCGCAATCCAGCTTGTCTCCTGGGAAGCAACCCAGTCTTCACGCTCCCTCGGAAGACTGTTTCTGGGTGGCTGGACCCCCACGTGCGGCCGTCTTTGGGCTTAGCGTGGGCGAGCAGGTCCAGCCGATCCCACCCCTGGGATTGGTGCCGCCAGGGGCGTGGCTAGACCCAAGCCCTGGCCGGGAAGAGGGGCGGAGCTGACGCTTGGGGACGTGAGCCCCGGCCACATGGGGACCAGGGTCCCCAGGCGCAATCCAGCTTGTCCCCTGGGAAGCAACCCACAGTCTTCACGCTCCCTTGGAAGACTGCTTTGGGGCGGCTGGACCCCCATGCGCGGCCCTCTTTGGGGTAGCATCGGCCAGCAGGTCCATCTGATCCCACCCCCGGGCTGGGGCCGCCAGGGGCGTGGCTAGACCCAAGCCCTGGCCGGGAAGAGGGGCGGGGCTGACGCTCGGTGACGTGAGCCCCGGGCACATGGCGGCCGGGGTCCCCAGGCGCAATCCAGCTTGTATCCTGGGAAGCAACCCACAGTCTTCACGCTCCCTCGGAAGACTGTTTCTGGGTGGCTGGACCCCCACGCGCGGCCCTCTTTGGGCTTAGCGTCGCCGAGCAGGTCCAGCCGATCCCACCCCCGGGCTGGGGCCGCCAGGGGCGTGGCTAGACCCAAGCCCTGGCCGGGAAGAGGGGCGGGGCTGACGCTCTTGGACGTTAGCCCCGGCCACATGGCGGCCGGGGTCCCCAGGCGCAATCCAGCTTGTCTCTTGGGAAGCAACCCACAGTCTTCACGCTCCCTCAGAAGACTGTTTTGGGGCGGCTGGACCCCCACGCGCGGCCCTCTTTGGGCTTAGCATCGGCGAGCAGGTCCAGCCGATCCCACCCCCGGGCTGGGGCCGCCAGGGGCGTGGCTAGACCCAAGCCCTGGCCGGGAAGAGGGGCGGGGCTGACGCTCTTGGACGTTAGGCCCGGCCACATGGCTGCCGGGGTCCCCAGGCGCAATCCAGCTTGTCTCCTGGGAAGCAACCCACAGTCTTCACGCTCCCTCGGAAGACTGTTTTGGGGCGGCTGGACCCCCACGAACGGCCCTCTTTGGGCTTAGCGTCGCCGAGCAGGTCCAGCCGATCCCACCCTGGGCTGGGGCCGCCAGGGGCGTGGCTAGACCCAAGCCCGGGCCGGGAAGAGGGGCGGGGCTGACGCTCTTGGACGTGAGCCCCGGACACATGGCGGCCGGGGTCCCCAGTTGCAATCCAGCTTGTCTCTTGGGAAGTCACCCACAGTCTTCACGCTCCCTCGGAAGACTGTTTCAGGGCGGCTGGACCTCCACGCGCCGCCCTCTTTGGGCTTAGCGTGGGCGAGCATGTCCAGCCGATCCCACCCCTGGGCTGGGGCCGCCAGGGGCGTGGCTAGACCCAAGCCCTGGCCGGGAAGAGGGGCGGGGCTGACGCTTGGGGAAGTGAGCCCCGGCCACATGGCGGCCGGGGTCCCCAGGGGCAATCCAGCTTGTCTCCTGGGAAGCAACCCACAGTCTTCACGCTCTCTCGGAAGACTGTTTCGGGGAGGCTGGACCGCCACGCGCGGCCCTCTTTGGGCTTAGCATCGGCAAGCAGGTGCAGCCGATCCCACCCCTGGGATTGGTGCCGCCAGGGGCGTGGCTAGACCCAAGCCCTGGCCGGGAAGAGGGCGGGGCTGATGCTCTTGGACTTGAGCCCCGGCCACATGGCGGCCGGGGTCCCCAGGCGCAATCCAGCTTGTCTCTTGGGAAGCAACCCACAGTCTTCACGCTCCCTCGGAAGACTGTTTTGTTGCGGCTGGACCCCCACGCGCGGCCCTCTTTGGGCTTCGCGTTGGCGAGCAGGTCCAGCCGATCCCACCCCCGGGCTGGGGCCGCCAGGGGCGTGGCTAGACCCAAGCCCTGGCCAGGAAGAGGGGCGGGGCTGACGCTCGGGGACGTGAGCCCCGGCCACATGGCGGCCGGGGTCCCCAAGCGCAATCCAGCTTGTCTCCTGGGAAGCAACCCACAGTCTTCACGCTCCCTCGGAAGACTGTTTTGGGGCGGCTGGACCCCCATGCGCGGCCCTCTTTGGGGTAGCATCGGCCAGCAGGTCCATCTGATCCCACCCCCGGGCTGGGGCCGCCAGGGGCGTGGCTAGACCCAAGCCCTGGCCGGGAAGAGGGGCGGGGCTGACGCTCGGTGACGTGAGCCCCGGGCACATGGCGGCCGGGGTCCCCAGGCGCAATCCAGCTTGTATCCTGGGAAGCAACCCACAGTCTTCACGCTCCCTCGGAAGACTGTTTCTGGGTGGCTGGACCCCCACGCGCGGCCCTCTTTGGGCTTAGCGTGGGCGAGCATGTCCAGCCGATCCCACCCCTGGGCTGGGGCCGCCAGGGGCGTGGCTAGACCCAAGCCCTGGCCGGGAAGAGGGGCGGGGCTGACGCTCTTGGACGTTAGCCCCGGCCACATGGCGGCCGGGGTCCCCAGGCGCAATCCAGCTTGTCTCTTGGGAAGCAACCCACAGTCTTCACGCTCCCTCAGAAGACTGTTTTGGGGCGGCTGGACCCCCACGCGCGGCCCTCTTTGGGCTTAGCATCGGCGAGCAGGTCCAGCCGATCCCACCCCCGGGCTGGGGCCGCCAGGGGCGTGGCTAGACCCAAGCCCTGGCCGGGAAGAGGGGCGGGGCTGACGCTCTTGGACGTTAGGCCCGGCCACATGGCTGCCGGGGTCCCCAGGCGCAATCCAGCTTGTCTCCTGGGAAGCAACCCACAGTCTTCACGCTCCCTCGGAAGACTGTTTTGGGGCGGCTGGACCCCCACGAACGGCCCTCTTTGGGCTTAGCGTCGCCGAGCAGGTCCAGCCGATCCCACCCTGGGCTGGGGCCGCCAGGGGCGTGGCTAGACCCAAGCCCGGGCCGGGAAGAGGGGCGGGGCTGACGCTCTTGGACGTGAGCCCCCGGACACATGGCGGCCGGGGTCCCCAGTTGCAATCCAGCTTGTCTCTTGGGAAGTCACCCACAGTCTTCACGCTCCCTCGGAAGACTGTTTCAGGGCGGCTGGACCTCCACGCGCCGCCCTCTTTGGGCTTAGCGTGGGCGAGCATGTCCAGCCGATCCCACCCCTGGGCTGGGGCCGCCAGGGGCGTGGCTAGACCCAAGCCCTGGCCGGGAAGAGGGGCGGGGCTGACGCTTGGGGAAGTGAGCCCCGGCCACATGGCGGCCGGGGTCCCCAGGGGCAATCCAGCTTGTCTCCTGGGAAGCAACCCACAGTCTTCACGCTCTCTCGGAAGACTGTTTCGGGGAGGCTGGACCGCCACGCGCGGCCCTCTTTGGGCTTAGCATCGGCAAGCAGGTGCAGCCGATCCCACCCCTGGGATTGGTGCCGCCAGGGGCGTGGCTAGACCCAAGCCCCTGGCCGGGAAGAGGGCGGGGCTGATGCTCTTGGACTTGAGCCCCGGCCACATGGCGGCCGGGGTCCCCAGGCGCAATCCAGCTTGTCTCTTGGGAAGCAACCCACAGTCTTCACGCTCCCTCGGAAGACTGTTTTGTTGCGGCTGGACCCCCACGCGCGGCCCTCTTTGGGCTTAGCGTTGGCGAGCAGGTCCAGCCGATCCCACCCCCGGGCTGGGGCCGCCAGGGGCGTGGCTAGACCCAAGCCCTGGCCAGGAAGAGGGGCGGGGCTGACGCTCGGGGACGTGAGCCCCGGCCACATGGCGGCCGGGGTCCCCAAGCGCAATCCAGCTTGTCTCCTGGGAAGCAACCCACAGTCTTCACGCTCCCTCGGAAGACTGTTTCGGGGCGGCTGGACTCCCATGTGCGGCCCTCTTTGGGCTTAGCGTCGCCGAGCAGGTCCAGCCGATCCCACCCTGGGCTGGGGCCGCCAGGGGCGTGGCTAGACCCAAGCCCGGGCCGGGAAGAGGGGCGGGGCTGACGCTCGGGGACGTGAGCCCCGGCCACATGGCGGCCGGGGTCCGCAGGCGCAATCCAGCTTGTCTCCTGGGAAGCAACCCACAGTCTTCACGCTCCCTCAGAAGACTGTTACAGGGCGGCTGGACCCCCATGCGCGGCCCTCTTTGGGCTTAGCGTCGGCAAGCAGGTGCAGCCGATCCCACCCCTGGGATAGGTGCCGCCAGGGTCGTGGCTAGACCCAAGCCCTGGTCTGGAAGAGGGCGGGGCTGATGCTCTTGGACGTGAGCCCCGGCCACATGGCGGCCGGGGTCCCCAGGCGCAATCCAGCTTGTCTCCTGGGAAGCAACCCACAGTCTTCACGCTCCCTCGGAAGACTGTTTCTGGGTGGCTGGACCGCCACGCGCGGCCCTCTTTGGGCTTAGCGTGGGCGAGCAGGTCCAGCCGATCCCACCCCCGGGCTGGGGCCGCCAGGGGCGTGTCTAGACCCAAGCCCGGGCCGGGAAGAGGGGCGGGCCTGATGCTCTTGGACGTGAGCCCCGGCCACATGGCTGTCAGTGTCCCCAGGCGCAATCCAGCTTGTCTCCTGAGAAGCAACCCACAGTCTTCACGCTCCCTTGGAAGACTGCTTTGGGGCGGTTGGACCCCTATGTCGGCCCTCTTTGGGGTAGCATCGGCCAGCAGGTCCAGCCGATCCCACCCCCGGGCTGGGGCCGCCAGGGGCGTGTCTAGACCCAAGCACGGGCCGGGAAGAGGGGCGGGGCTGATGCTCTTGGACGTGAGCCCCGGCCACATGGCGGCCGGGGTCCCCAGGCGCAATCCAGCTTGTCTCCTGGGAAGCAACCCAGTCTTCACGCTCCCTCGGAAGACTGTTTCTGGGTGGCTGGACCCCCACGTGCGGCCGTCTTTGGGCTTAGCGTGGGCGAGCAGGTCCAGCCGATCCCACCCCTGGGATTGGTGCCGCCAGGGGCGTGGCTAGACCCAAGCCCTGGCCGGGAAGAGGGGCGGAGCTGACGCTTGGGGACGTGAGCCCCGGCCACATGGGGACCAGGGTCCCCAGGCGCAATCCAGCTTGTCCCCTGGGAAGCAACCCACAGTCTTCACGCTCCCTTGGAAGACTGCTTTGGGGCGGCTGGACCCCCATGCGCGGCCCTCTTTGGGGTAGCATCGGCCAGCAGGTCCATCTGATCCCACCCCCGGGCTGGGGCCGCCAGGGGCGTGGCTAGACCCAAGCCCTGGCCGGGAAGAGGGGCGGGGCTGACGCTCGGTGACGTGAGCCCCGGGCACATGGCGGCCGGGGTCCCCAGGCGCAATCCAGCTTGTATCCTGGGAAGCAACCCACAGTCTTCACGCTCCCTCGGAAGACTGTTTCTGGGTGGCTGGACCCCCACGCGCGGCCCTCTTTGGGCTTAGCGTCGCCGAGCAGGTCCAGCCGATCCCACCCCCGGGCTGGGGCCGCCAGGGGCGTGGCTAGACCCAAGCCCTGGCCGGGAAGAGGGGCGGGGCTGACGCTCTTGGACGTTAGCCCCGGCCACATGGCGGCCGGGGTCCCCAGGCGCAATCCAGCTTGTCTCTTGGGAAGCAACCCACAGTCTTCACGCTCCCTCAGAAGACTGTTTTGGGGCGGCTGGACCCCCACGCGCGGCCCTCTTTGGGCTTAGCATCGGCGAGCAGGTCCAGCCGATCCCACCCCCGGGCTGGGGCCGCCAGGGGCGTGGCTAGACCCAAGCCCTGGCCGGGAAGAGGGGCGGGGCTGACGCTCTTGGACGTTAGGCCCGGCCACATGGCTGCCGGGGTCCCCAGGCGCAATCCAGCTTGTCTCCTGGGAAGCAACCCACAGTCTTCACGCTCCCTCGGAAGACTGTTTTGGGGCGGCTGGACCCCCACGAACGGCCCTCTTTGGGCTTAGCGTCGCCGAGCAGGTCCAGCCGATCCCACCCTGGGCTGGGGCCGCCAGGGGCGTGGCTAGACCCAAGCCCGGGCCGGGAAGAGGGGCGGGGCTGACGCTCTTGGACGTGAGCCCCCGGACACATGGCGGCCGGGGTCCCCAGTTGCAATCCAGCTTGTCTCTTGGGAAGTCACCCACAGTCTTCACGCTCCCTCGGAAGACTGTTTCAGGGCGGCTGGACCTCCACGCGCCGCCCTCTTTGGGCTTAGCGTGGGCGAGCATGTCCAGCCGATCCCACCCCTGGGCTGGGGCCGCCAGGGGCGTGGCTAGACCCAAGCCCTGGCCGGGAAGAGGGGCGGGGCTGACGCTTGGGGAAGTGAGCCCCGGCCACATGGCGGCCGGGGTCCCCAGGGGCAATCCAGCTTGTCTCCTGGGAAGCAACCCACAGTCTTCACGCTCTCTCGGAAGACTGTTTCGGGGAGGCTGGACCGCCACGCGCGGCCCTCTTTGGGCTTAGCATCGGCAAGCAGGTGCAGCCGATCCCACCCCTGGGATTGGTGCCGCCAGGGGCGTGGCTAGACCCAAGCCCCTGGCCGGGAAGAGGGCGGGGCTGATGCTCTTGGACTTGAGCCCCGGCCACATGGCGGCCGGGGTCCCCAGGCGCAATCCAGCTTGTCTCTTGGGAAGCAACCCACAGTCTTCACGCTCCCTCGGAAGACTGTTTTGTTGCGGCTGGACCCCCACGCGCGGCCCTCTTTGGGCTTCGCGTTGGCGAGCAGGTCCAGCCGATCCCACCCCCGGGCTGGGGCCGCCAGGGGCGTGGCTAGACCCAAGCCCTGGCCAGGAAGAGGGGCGGGGCTGACGCTCGGGGACGTGAGCCCCGGCCACATGGCGGCCGGGGTCCCCAAGCGCAATCCAGCTTGTCTCCTGGGAAGCAACCCACAGTCTTCACGCTCCCTCGGAAGACTGTTTTGGGGCGGCTGGACCCCCATGCGCGGCCCTCTTTGGGGTAGCATCGGCCAGCAGGTCCATCTGATCCCACCCCCGGGCTGGGGCCGCCAGGGGCGTGGCTAGACCCAAGCCCTGGCCGGGAAGAGGGGCGGGGCTGACGCTCGGTGACGTGAGCCCCGGGCACATGGCGGCCGGGGTCCCCAGGCGCAATCCAGCTTGTATCCTGGGAAGCAACCCACAGTCTTCACGCTCCCTCGGAAGACTGTTTCTGGGTGGCTGGACCCCCACGCGCGGCCCTCTTTGGGCTTAGCGTGGGCGAGCATGTCCAGCCGATCCCACCCCTGGGCTGGGGCCGCCAGGGGCGTGGCTAGACCCAAGCCCTGGCCGGGAAGAGGGGCGGGGCTGACGCTCTTGGACGTTAGCCCCGGCCACATGGCGGCCGGGGTCCCCAGGCGCAATCCAGCTTGTCTCTTGGGAAGCAACCCACAGTCTTCACGCTCCCTCAGAAGACTGTTTTGGGGCGGCTGGACCCCCACGCGCGGCCCTCTTTGGGCTTAGCATCGGCGAGCAGGTCCAGCCGATCCCACCCCCGGGCTGGGGCCGCCAGGGGCGTGGCTAGACCCAAGCCCTGGCCGGGAAGAGGGGCGGGGCTGACGCTCTTGGACGTTAGGCCCGGCCACATGGCTGCCGGGGTCCCCAGGCGCAATCCAGCTTGTCTCCTGGGAAGCAACCCACAGTCTTCACGCTCCCTCGGAAGACTGTTTTGGGGCGGCTGGACCCCCACGAACGGCCCTCTTTGGGCTTAGCGTCGCCGAGCAGGTCCAGCCGATCCCACCCTGGGCTGGGGCCGCCAGGGGCGTGGCTAGACCCAAGCCCGGGCCGGGAAGAGGGGCGGGGCTGACGCTCTTGGACGTGAGCCCCCGGACACATGGCGGCCGGGGTCCCCAGTTGCAATCCAGCTTGTCTCTTGGGAAGTCACCCACAGTCTTCACGCTCCCTCGGAAGACTGTTTCAGGGCGGCTGGACCTCCACGCGCCGCCCTCTTTGGGCTTAGCGTGGGCGAGCATGTCCAGCCGATCCCACCCCTGGGCTGGGGCCGCCAGGGGCGTGGCTAGACCCAAGCCCTGGCCGGGAAGAGGGGCGGGGCTGACGCTTGGGGAAGTGAGCCCCGGCCACATGGCGGCCGGGGTCCCCAGGGGCAATCCAGCTTGTCTCCTGGGAAGCAACCCACAGTCTTCACGCTCTCTCGGAAGACTGTTTCGGGGAGGCTGGACCGCCACGCGCGGCCCTCTTTGGGCTTAGCATCGGCAAGCAGGTGCAGCCGATCCCACCCCTGGGATTGGTGCCGCCAGGGGCGTGGCTAGACCCAAGCCCCTGGCCGGGAAGAGGGCGGGGCTGATGCTCTTGGACTTGAGCCCCGGCCACATGGCGGCCGGGGTCCCCAGGCGCAATCCAGCTTGTCTCTTGGGAAGCAACCCACAGTCTTCACGCTCCCTCGGAAGACTGTTTTGTTGCGGCTGGACCCCCACGCGCGGCCCTCTTTGGGCTTAGCGTTGGCGAGCAGGTCCAGCCGATCCCACCCCCGGGCTGGGGCCGCCAGGGGCGTGGCTAGACCCAAGCCCTGGCCAGGAAGAGGGGCGGGGCTGACGCTCGGGGACGTGAGCCCCGGCCACATGGCGGCCGGGGTCCCCAAGCGCAATCCAGCTTGTCTCCTGGGAAGCAACCCACAGTCTTCACGCTCCCTCGGAAGACTGTTTCGGGGCGGCTGGACTCCCATGTGCGGCCCTCTTTGGGCTTAGCGTCGCCGAGCAGGTCCAGCCGATCCCACCCTGGGCTGGGGCCGCCAGGGGCGTGGCTAGACCCAAGCCCGGGCCGGGAAGAGGGGCGGGGCTGACGCTCTTGGACGTGAGCCCCCGGACACATGGCGGCCGGGGTCCCCAGGCGCAATCCAGCTTGTCTCCTGGGAAGCAACCCACAATCTTCACGCTCCCTCAGAAGACTGTTTCGGGGCGGCTGGACCCCCACGAACGGCCCTCTTTGGGCTTAGCGTGGGCGAGCAGGTCCAGCCGATCCCACCCCCGGGCTGGGGCCGCCAGGGGCGTGGCTAGACCCAAGCCCGGGCCGGGAAGAGGGGCGGGGCTGATGCTCTTGGACGTGAGCCCCCGGACACATGGCGGCCGGGGTCCCCAGGCGCAATCCAGCTTGTCTCTTGGGAAGCAACCCAGTCTTCACGCTCCCTCGAAAGGCTGTTTCGGGGCGGCTGGACCCCAATGCACGGCCCTTCTAGGGCTTAGCGTCGACGAGCAGGTCCAGCCGATCCCACCCCTGGGCTGGGGCCGCCAGGGGCGTGGCTAGACCCAAGCCCGGGCCGGAAAGAGGGGCGGGGCTGACGCTCGGTGACGTGAGCCCCGGCCACATGGCGGCCAGGGTCCCCAGGCGCAATCCAGCTTGTCTCCTGGGAAGCAACCCACAGTCTTCACGCTCCCTCAGAAGACTGTTTCGGGGCGGCTGGAACCCCACTCGCGGCCCTCTTTGGGCTTAGCCTGGGCGAACAGGTCCAGCCGATCCCACCCCCGGGCTGGGGCTGTCAGGGGCGTGGCTAGACCCAAGCCCGGGCCGGAAAGAGGGGCGGGGCTGACGCTCTTGGACGTGAGCCCCCATCCACATGGCGGCCGGGGTCCCCAGTTGCAATCCAGCTTGTCTCTTGGGAAGTCACCCACAGTCTTCACGCTCCCTCGGAAGACTGTTTCAGGGCGGCTGGACCTCCACGCGCCGCCCTCTTTGGGCTTAACATCGGCCAGCAGGTACAGCCGATCCCACCCCTGGGCTGGGGCCGCCAGGGGCATAGATAGACCCAAGCCCTGGCCGGGAAGAGGGGCGGGGCTGACGCTTGGGTACGTGAGCCCCGGCCACATGGCGGCCAGGGTCCCCAGGGGCAATCCAGCTTGTCTCCTGGGAAGCAACCCACAGTCTTCACGCTCCCTCGGTAGATTGTTTCGGGGCGGCTGGACCCCCACGCGCGGCCCTCTTTGGGCTTAGCGTCGGCAAGCAGGTCCAGCCGATCCCACCCCCGGGCTGGGGCTGCAAGGGGCGTGGCTAGACCCAAGCCCGGGCCGGGAAGAGGGGCGTGGCTGACGCTCGGGGACGTGAGCCCCGGCCACATGGCGGCCGGGGTTTCAGGCGCAATCCAGCTTGTCTCCTGGGAAGCAACCCACAGTCTTGACGCTCCCTCAGAAGACTGTTTCAGGGCGGCTGGACCTCCACGCGCCGCCCTCTTTGGGCTTAGCGTGGGCGAGCATGTCCAGCCGATCCCACCCCTGGGCTGGGGCCGCCAGGGGCGTGGCTAGACCCAAGCCCTGGCCGGGAAGAGGGGCGGGGCTGACGCTTGGGGACGTGAGCCCCGGCCACATGGCGGCCGGGGTCCTCAGGGGCAATCCAGCTTGTCTCCTGGGAAGCAACCCACAGTCTTCACGCTCCCTCGGTAGACTGTTTTGGGGCGGCTGGACCCCCACGTGCGGCCCTCTTTGGGCTTAGCGTCGGCAAGCAGGTGCAGCCGATCCCACCCCTGGGATTGGTGCCGCCAGGGGCGTGGCTAGACCCAAGCCCCTGGCAGGGAAGAGGGCGTGGCTGATGCTCTTGGACGTGAGCCCCGGCCACATGGCGGCCGGGGTCCCCAGGCGCAATCCAGCTTGTCTCTTGGGAAGCAACCCACAGTCTTCACGCTCCCTCGGAAGACTGTTTTGGGGCGGCTGGACTCCCATGTGCGGCCCTCTTTGGGCTTAGCGTCGCCGAGCAGGTCCAGCCGATCCCACCCTGGGCTGGGGCCGCCAGGGGCGTGGCTAGACCCAAGCCCGGGCCGGAAAGAGGGGCGGGGCTGACGCTCTTGGACGTGAGCCCCCATCCACATGGCGGCCGGGGTCCCCAGTTGCAATCCAGCTTGTCTCTTGGGAAGTCACCCACAGTCTTCACGCTCCCTCGGAAGACTGTTTCAGGGCGGCTGGACCTCCACGCGCCGCCCTCTTTGGGCTTAGCCTGGGCGAACAGGTCCAGCCGATCCCACCCCCGGGCTGGGGCCGCCAGGGGCGTGGCTAGACCCAAGCCCGGGCCGGAAAGAGGGGCGGGGCTGACGCTCTTGGACGTGAGCCCCCGGACACATGGCGGCCGGGGTCCCCAGTTGCAATCCAGCTTGTCTCTTGGGAAGTCACCCACAGTCTTCACGCTCCCTCGGAAGACTGTTTCAGGGCGGCTGGACCTCCACGCGCCGCCCTCTTTGGGCTTAGCGTGGGCGAGCATGTCCAGCCGATCCCACCCCTGGGCTGGGGCCGCCAGGGGCGTGGCTAGACCCAAGCCCTGGCCGGGAAGAGGGGCGGGGCTGACGCTTGGGGACGTGAGCCCCGGCCACATGGCGGCCGGGGTCCTCAGGGGCAATCCAGCTTGTCTCCTGGGAAGCAACCCACAGTCTTCACGCTCCCTCGGTAGACTGTTTCGGGGCGGCTGGACCCCCACGTGCGGCCCTCTTTGGGCTTAGCGTCGGCAAGCAGGTGCAGCCGATCCCACCCCTGGGATTGGTGCCGCCAGGGGCGTGGCTAGACCCAAGCCCCTGGCCGGGAAGAGGGCGGGGCTGATGCTCTTGGACGTGAGCCCCGGCCACATGGCGGCCAGGGTCCCCAGGCGCAATCCAGCTTGTCTCTTGGGAAGCAACCCACAGTCTTCACGCTCCCTCGGAAGACTGTTTTGGGGCGGCTGGACTCCCATGTGCGGCCCTCTTTGGGCTTAGCGTCGCCGAGCAGGTCCAGCCGATCCCACCCTGGGCTGGGGCCGCCAGGGGCGTGGCTAGACCCAAGCCCGGGCCGGAAAGAGGGGCGGGGCTGACGCTCTTGGACGTGAGCCCCCATCCACATGGCGGCCGGGGTCCCCAGTTGCAATCCAGCTTGTCTCTTGGGAAGTCACCCACAGTCTTCACGCTCCCTCGGAAGACTGTTTCAGGGCGGCTGGACCTCCACGCGCCGCCCTCTTTGGGCTTAGCGTGGGCGAGCATGTCCAGCCGATCCCACCCCTGGGCTGGGGCCGCCAGGGGCGTGGCTAGACCCAAGCCCTGGCCGGGAAGAGGGGCGGGGCTGACGCTTGGGGACGTGAGCCCCGGCCACATGGCGGCCAGGGTCCCCAGGGGCAATCCAGCTTGTCTCCTGGGAAGCAACCCACAGTCTTCACGCTCCCTCGGTAGACTGTTTCGGGGCGGCTGGACCCCCACGCGCGGCCCTCTTTGGGCTTAGCGTCGGCAAGCAGGTCCATCCGATCCCACCCCCGGGCTGGGGCCGCCAGGGGCGTGGCTAGACCCAAGCCCGGGCCGGGAAGAGGGGCGGGGCTGACGCTCGGGGACGTGAGCCCCAGCCACATGGCGGCCGGGGTTTCAGGCGCAATCCAGCTTGTCTCCTGGGAAGCAACCCACAGTCTTCACGCTCCCTCAGAAGACTGTTTCGGGGCGGCTGGAACCCCACTCGCGGCCCTCTTTGGGCTAAGTGTGGGCGAGCAGGTCCAGCCGATCCCACCCCCGGGCTGGGGCCGCCAGGGGCGTGGCTAGACCCAAGCCCAGGCCGGAAAGAGGGGCGGGGCTGACGCTCTTGTACGTGAGCCCCGGCCACATGGCGGCCGGGGTCCCCAGGCGCAATCCAGCTTGTCTCCTGGGAAGCAACCCACAGTCTTCACGCTCCCTCAGAAGACTGTTTCGGGGCGGCTGGACCCCCACGAGCGGCCCTCTTTCGGCTTAGCGTGGGCAAGCAGGTCCAACAGATCCCACCCCTGGGCTGGGGCTGTCAGGGGCGTGGCTAGACCCAAGCCTGGCTGGGAAGAGGGGCGGGGCTGACGCTCTGGGACGTGAGCCCCGGCCACATGGTGGCCAGGGTCCCCAGGCGCAATCAAGCTTGTCTCCTGGGAAGCAACCCACAGTCTTCACGCTCCCTCAGAAGACTGTTTCGGGGAGGGTGCACCCCCACGCGCGGCCCTCTTTGGGCTTAGCGTTGGCGAGCAGGTACAGAGGATCCCACCCCCGGGCTGGGGCCGCCAGGGGCGTGGCTAGACCCAAGCCCGGGCAAGGAAGAGGGGCGTGGCTGACGCTCGGGGACGTGAGCCCTGGCCACATGGCGGCCAGGGTCCCCAGGCGCAATCCAGCTTGTCTTCTGGGAAGCAACCCACAGTCTTCATGCTCCCTCGGAAGACTGTTTCGGGACGGCTGGACCCCCATGTGCGGCCATCTTTGGGCTTAGTGTGGGCGAGCAGGTCCAGCCGATCCCACCCCCAGGCTGGGGCCGCCAGGGGCTTGGCTAGTCCCCAGCCCGGGCCGGGAAGAGGGGCGGGGCTGACGCTCTTGGACGTGAGCCCCGGCCACATGGCGGCCAGGGTCCCCAGGTGCAATCCACCTTGTCTCCTGGGAAGCAACCCACAGTCTTCACGCTCCCTCGGAAAACAATTTCATGGCGGTTGGACCCCCACGCGTGGCCCTCTTTGGGCTTAGCGTCGCCGAGCAGGTCCAGCCGATCCCACCCCCGGGCTGGGGCCGCCAGGGGCGTGGCTAGACCCAAGCCCGGGTCGGGAAGAGGGGCGGGGCTGACGCTCTTGGACGTGAGCCCCGGCCACATGGCGGCCGGGGTCCCCAGGCGCAATCAAGCTTGTCTCCTGGGAAGCAACCCACGGTCTTCACGCTCCCTCAGAAGACTGTTTCGTGGAGGGTGCACCCCCATGCGCGGCCCTCTTTGGGCTTAGCGTCGGCAAGCAGGTCCAGCCGATCCCACCCCCGGGCTGGGGAAGTCAGGGGCGTGTCTAGACCCAAGCCTGGGCCGGGAAGAGGGCGGGGCTGACGCTCGGGAACGTGTGTCACGGCCACATGGCGGCCAGGGTCGCCAGGCGCAATCCAGCTTGTCTCTTGGGAAGCAACCCACAGTCTTCACGCTCCCTCAGAAGACTGTTTTGGGGCGGCTGGATCCCCACGTGCTCCCCTCTTTGGGCTTCGCGTTGGCGAGCAGGTCCAGCCGATCCCACCCCCGGGCTGGGTCCGCCAGGGGCGTGGCTAGACCCAACCCGGACCGGGAAGAGGGGCGGGGCTGATGCTCTTGGACGTGAGCCCCGGCCACATGGGGACCAGGGTCCCCAGGCGCAATCCAGCTTGTCTCCTGGGAAGCAACCCACAGTCTTCACGCTCCCTCGGAAGACTGTTTCGGGCGGCTGGTCCCCTACGCGAGGCCCTCTTTGGGCTTAGTGTGGGCGAGCAGGTCCAGCGGATCCCACCCCCGGGCTGGGGACGCCACGGGCGTGGCTAGACCCAAGCCTGGGCCGGGAAGAGGGGCGGGGCTGACGCTCTTGGACGTGAGCCCCGGCCACATGGCGGCCAGGGTCCCCAGGCGCAATCCAGCTTGTCTCCTGGGAAGCAACCCACAGTCTTCATGCTCCCTCGGAAGACTGTTTTGAGGCGGCTGGACCCCCACTCGCGGCCCTCCTTGGGCTTAGCATGGGCGAGCAGGTCCAGCCGATCCCACCCCCGGGCTGGGGCCGCCAGGGGCGTGGATAGACCCAAGCCCGGGCCGGGAAGAGGGGCGGGGCTGATGCTCTTGGACGTGAGCCCCGGCCACATGGGGGCCGGGGTCCCCAGGCGCAATCCATCTTGTCTCCTGGGAAGCAACCCACAGTCTTCACGCTCCCTCGGAAGACTGTTTTGGGGCGGCTGGACCCCCACGCGCGGCCCTCTTTGGGCTTAGCGTCGGCAAGCAGGTCCAGCCGAT
This sequence comes from Ochotona curzoniae, assembly GCF_017591425.1. Taxonomy (NCBI): domain Eukaryota; kingdom Metazoa; phylum Chordata; class Mammalia; order Lagomorpha; family Ochotonidae; genus Ochotona; species Ochotona curzoniae. Next base: position 20,115 of record NW_024465116.1, on the reverse strand, counting down.
CCCACCCCTGGGCTGGGGCCGCCAGGGGCGTGGCTAGACCCAAGCCCGGGCCGGGAAGAGGGGTGGGTCTGACGCTCGGGCACGTGAGCCCCGGCCACATGGCGGCCGGGGTCCCCAGGCGCAATCCAGCTTGTCTCCTGGGAAGCAACCCACAGTCTTCACGCTCCCTCGGAAGACTGTTTCGGGGCGGCCAGTGCACCAGTTTGCGCCCGGCTCCACCTGCTGGCCTTCCGGCCAGGGAGCCCTGAGAAATTGGTTCTCTGCTGCTCACGACAGCTTCATGCTAAAACTCGGTGTTTTGGGGACATCAAGCAACCCTAAATATTTCCAATGTCTGTAAATCTCCCTCAGACGAATTTGCTGCTATCATGGTTTCACTGTTTAAGTTCCGAATGATTGTAACTCCCTATATAATGCCAATTGCTTACGATACACAGTAACTGAGTTGGAACACAGAGAAATCTCTCATTTCCCTTGAAATAGCTAGGAATCCACGTGGTGTAACCTCCAGGAACTGGATAAGTATGTTAAAGTTGATAGATCAAGATCAGCATTATACAATAGCAAAAGCTACAATGACACACAGGGGGAATTAGGAACGACCCAAACATTCTATTAACTGGTGGCCATATGCACAGATGAGGGGAGAACACCAGAGCAGAACACAGGGACTGGAGGAGGCTTATCCCCCACCCACAAGGACTCCTGGACTCCTAACAAGGTCTAGCAGAACGGACACAAGAATGTCAACACAACTGCCAAAGAGAACACTGGGATCTGGAATGCCTCCGAATGCTGTGAACCCAGAGCATAGACATCCCCCTCTTTGGACAAACTACACGAGATGGAAGAAGCCCAAGTCCTTCCACATAGGAACTAACGACATCAGAACAACAGCCAGGAACCATGATCGGCCATCAGAATCAGAAGATCAATAAACTTCCAGCGGGACAATGGGAGGGGGGAATCTTCTCCAGTCCCTACCTAGTTCCAACTCTGGGCCTCCACCTCCTATAATGACCAACAAGGTTCCTCCTAACCCCCCTGCCCCCCTTCACACACACACATTCACACACACTCATATACACATACTAATAGGATGAGATAACCAAAGAACAATAAAGATAGGTCATCAAAGACTCACTCATGTACTATTAGATGGAATATAAAGAACAAGTACCCGTCAGCAAGGAGTGAGAGATTTCTCTGCAACATCCCCCAAAATCGTTGCACACCTCAATTGAGGAGGTGACATTGAAATAGTTGTAGAAGGCAGTCAAGAACTTACATGTAATTTTAACATATTGTCTACTCAATATTATGTCAGACATCTAACATTTGCCTTGATTTAACCTGTAATTTATGCTTGGTTGATTGTTACTTTTTGAACCTGTCACTGATATTGTCTAAACCCAGATGTTTTGAAGAATTGAACTTTTTTTTTTTAACATATTGTTCACTCAATACTATGCCAATTAATTCCATAACATTGTATATTCACGCTGATGTTTTGTTGGGGGTTTTAACTGACCAGAACTTTACTCTGTTAGCCCTGCCTTCAGACCAGAGAAGGCCTTCTCAAGAGACCACTGAATTTATCTGGACAATAAGACGCTGGACTTTATGCTATGTATATGCCTGCAATGAAGGAATTTCAACTGAACTTGAACCGCGGTTATGCAGCAAGGTGGAGCAATCCACTATGGGGGGAGGGATGTGGGAGGGGTGGGGGGACTCCCCAGTGCTTATAAAACTGTATCACATAATACAATGTTAATAACAAATTAAAAAAAAAAAGAGAACCAGTCGGGCTCAGCCAGTGTTCCTGCTTGCTCAGCAGGCCTTGTGCTTATCAGCTGCTCCAGGGCTAGACTCCTTCTAACAGTGAGCCTAGCCCCTGCCTGTTTGCCTTGAGTCCTGGACTCCACACACTCCCACTCCACCACCTCATCTAACACTGCAGTGTCATCTCCCATACCCATGGACTGCCTCGAAGCTCCTCCAGGGACAGATGGGCTCAGTCTCACAACATTCATATCTAACCTGCCTGCCTCCATAGCCTTCCCATTGCTCCAGGGCAAAGTGGGCTAGCGTGGTAGGAAATTCAATGTGAAACACCGCAACAACCTATTTTTTTTTCTTTCTCACAAAAAGATGTTCATGCAGACAACTCTAGTTTGCAAAGCAGGATTTACTTAAGAAGCACAAGAAAGGTGATCTGTCCTAATAGCAGGAAGGGGCTCCAAGGGAGAAAGACCTAAGAAAATGATGGAAATTGTGTGCATTATGCTGCATCTAAGGGAGGGGTTCACATGAGTCACCCCAAGGACAGAGGGAAAGAAATGTATCCTCAATGGGCACTAAGGTCTACCACCTTGTTCAGAAATAAAAAAGGGCTTCTTTCTCCCAATGTTGTGGGTTAGGCAGATAATTGAGGGTCACAAGCTTGGAAGCCACACCCCACCCCACCACCTTGGTGTTCATTCCTGCCCACCTATCATCACCTGGAACGTGAGATGGGGCAAAATTGCATTGTTGTATAACCACTACCCTAGCAAGCCCCATAATGGTCCCTGATAGTGAGGGCCTGGCTCTTTTGGTCACATGCTTCCATCACTCTGGTACTCCAACTCTTGGTCTCCCCAGTAGCTGTGATCACTCTGGCTTTCTGCAGACAGAATCTGAGGCCAGGTAGCCCCTGAGCATGGTCCCTGTGTGCTCTTATTCCACACCATCTGTTTGCTGCTTGAGTGGGACAGTAAAGCTGTTAATGCTAGAATGCCTTTTGATTCTAAGTTGTGTACTTTCAAAAGTTACAGGAAAGATGTGGCCTAGCAGGAATGGAATGGTGGCAGAGGAACCAGGGAAAGGTAGATGTCTGCAATGTGAGCCTGTCTTCAAGAAGTGCAGCACAAGGCTGGGGCCCTTCTGGCAGTGTGGTCCCAGCCTGTTTGCTAAACAGCAAAGTTTACAGAGGAGACAGGTAAACAGGAGGCAGGTAAGCAGACCAATGAGCCTGGGTCACCTCTCCCTTGTTTCAGAGAGTGACCCCAACATGGGAATTAATGGGCTTTTATGGAAAGAGTAAGTTTTATCATCATAGGGACCAGGTGAGTTGGACAGCCACAGAAGGCTGCCAAGTTTACAAAGAGTGGACCATGGGTGGGCTATAGCACTGCAGGAGGCAGTCACGTCCAGGATGGTTCTGCCAGGGACCCTGCCTCCCACACCTTCCATCTAGCCTGCTGCCCTTCCCCTTGCTCCAAGGACAGGCCGAATCCTGCTTCTAGTGACCCTCACCCCTGGGTGAGGGATTCGTCTTCAAAGATTCCTGCTGTTTCACTCCATCCCTTCCCCTAACCCTCTCTCCTAGCCCTTGCATGTCAGTGCTATGATCTTAAAAATGGGTCCAGCTTCCCTGTGGGTAGTTTCCTCTGTTTTTCCTCCATGTCCTCCCTCACCAACTTTGTTACCACTGACTTTGCTGCCTGTGTGCATGGCTGGATGTGAAGACTTGATATCTCTACTGTGCTTGCAAGAGGGACTTCTGGTGCACTTCCTGTGACTTCATACAATCTACTGTGACCCTTCACAGAGTTTCAGCCAGGGACACCTGCATGTCCCTCTCTTCCTGTCTCAGGCCATGCAGCTGGGCATGTGCACCTTCCGGGAGGCCACAGTACAGGGAACAAGGGATCCTCCAATGAAGGCATGGCAGATGTATTGATTTGAAAGCCATGGTAACAGAGGGAAAGAGATCATTCGTCAGCTGGTTTTACTCCAGTTGCTTCAACATGGTGTCCTATATGGGAGCAGGGACATTTCCCACATGCATTATTAGAGAGTTGGACCAGAAGTGGAGCAGCATGAACTCAAACTGCTGCTCTGACGTGGGATGGCAGTGTTGTAGGAATCAGCTTGATCCAGGACACCAGAATTCCATCACAATTTCTGAGTGGAGGAAAAATGAGCAGTATTTTCTTTTTTTTTAAGATTTATTTTTATTATTTTTTTTATTGGAAAGGCGGATATACAGAGAGGAGAGACAGAGAGGAAGATCTTCCGTCCGATGATTCACTCCCCAAGTGAGCGCAACGGGTCGATGCTATGCCGATCCGAAGCCAGGAGCCTCTTCTGGGTCTCCCACGCAGGTGCAGGGTCCCAAAGCTTTGGGCTGTCCCCGACTGCTGTCCCAGGCCACAGGCAGGGAGCTGGAAGGGAAGCGGGGCTGCCGGGATTAGAACCGGCGCCTACATGGGATCCTGGGCGTGCAAGGCGAGGACCTTTAACCACTTGCGCCACTGCCAGGCCTGAGCAGTATTTTCTTTATCATTTGCTTTTATGTTTTTCAAAATTTTTAGAATCACATGTCAGATCTTGATAATCTGAAAAAAAAATGGAGATTTTTTTTTTACACTATTTACAATGTAAGGGAAATTTTGAGAACTGCTGATGTAAAAGTTGCTTGTCTCTATCTGCGCTGGTCAGATGGCACTGAACACTTCCACAAAGCATCATGGCACTCTCTGACTCTAACTCATAGTGGACCATTTCTTTCTGCGCTTGCTTAAATCATTTTCATTTTTCCTCAAAATATACTGTTTAGGCCCAAACATAGTAGCCTGGTGGCCAAAGTACCTGACTGGCATGTGCTGGTCTGTGTTTCAGCTGCTGGATTTCACATTCAGTTCTCTGCTTATGGTTTTGGAAAGCAGTCAAGGATGGCACAAGGCCTTGCAATCCTGAACCTACATGGAGACCCAGAAATTATTCCTGGCTCCTGGCTTTGGATAGCCTCAGTTTTGGCCATTGCAGCTGCTTGAGGCATGAGGGGGGAAAATAAATTTATGAAAAGTTAAGATTTTGGAATATCTTCATAGTGGAGCAAATATCATTAAATTGATTGACACAGTGAAGGATCCTGAGTGAAAGACACCAGCTTGTGCCCAGCACAATAGCCACAGAGCTTAATCCTTACCTGGCAAGGCCGGGACCAATATTGATGCCAGTTCATATCCCTACTACGTGATTCCCTTCCAGCTCCTTGCTTACGGTCTGGAAAACCAGCAAAGGATGGCCAAAGCCTAGAAACTGCACCCATTTGAGAGGCCTTGAGGTAGCTCCTGGCTTCTGGCCCCAGCTCAGCTCAGCTTTGGCCGTTGCAGCCATTTGAGGAGTGAACCAGAAGATAGAACTTTGTCTCTGCTAAATCTGGCTTTCCAACAACAACAACAAAATGAATCATTCTTTTAATAAGGTATCAATTTTGGTGTTTGAATATATACATAATACTGATTATAAGCAATTCTACCATCTCCTCACAGACTTTGATGTCCAGTTTCCTGTGTATGAGCTACTTACAGCTCTGGATTTTTGCCACAGCAAAGGAATCATGTACATGGATGTGAAACCTCACCATGTCATGATACAGCCCCAATAAAAAAGCCATGGCTGATAAACTGGCACCTGGCTGAGTTTTATCATCCTCCTCAAGAATGTGCTGTCTGCAGTTCCTTGTACACTGTCAGAGAGACAACAGACTGCATGATGGCAAGCATGGTCTTCTGAAAGGAGACTTTCTTCCAGGAGAAAAACATCTGTTGCCACCTTGTTCATATTGCCAAGGAGCTGAGCATGAATGAGCTGTATGGGTATCTGAAGCACCATGTAGACCTAGGTTCACATTTCAATGATAACCTTGGATGACATTCATGGAAATGCTGGGAAAACTTGATCTGTAGTGAAAATAGACACCTGGCCAGCCCAGTCTCAGTTGACTCAGTGACTTCCCACAATTCCTTTCTGTGGGGTTGTCAAGCAGGTTAACAATAATCGTCATTCCCGCTTTCAGTGAATCTCAGACCTTCTCAGCAACAGATGACTCATTTTCTAACAAAAGGTGAACAGTCTGGACCTCCTACTGTGTTCTGTCCTTCACCTGCACCTTCTGCCATACCATCCCTCATCTGTGAGTTAGGGGCTGAGTCTCCAGGCAGCTGAATGTCCAATGGTGGAGGATGCTCAATCCTTCTCACTCCATTCTTCTTTTCGAGACCATGTTAGCTTCCATGAGGTTTCAGTCTCATTAATGACTCCAGGTCATTCCAAAGGTTCTGGATGAGATGCCTTGGGAGCAGAGATGTTTATCCCTCTACTTAGTAAGAAAGTGAACCACTTTCTTTGGAGATACAGGAGCCTTTGTTAGAGCAGGTAATAATTCTTTGGCTCCTTAATAGAGCTCAGTGAATTTCCCATTTCTTTCACCTCCTACTCTCAGCAAAAATGTGATTAAGGCAGTCCTGGAATTCTATAGAAATTCCAAACTTGGCCTCATTGGATTTGATGCACATTTAAAAACATTAGTTTTGTAAACCCTCCAGTTTTCCCCAGATTCCCTGCTCTGTCTCTTCCAGGCACTGCCATCCAGTCAGGCATGTTACAGACTCAGAGCTGCAGCAAGACAGATTAAAAGCATCTTACTACAGCTCATAAATCACATGATCTAAAACTAGACAGTAAGCAGATTGGCTGCAGCAGCTCTCTGTTTCCAAATATTGGTAGGTGGAGAACTGCCCTGAGTAACATAAACAGAAAACCACAGGGAGCTGAGAAACAAGGGGAGGGAATAAACTTGGAGAGGACAATAGAAAATGCTAAGTGAGAAGGCAACATGTAGGAAGGACAAGAGCAATATCAGATGGACAAAATAACCAGCTCAGGTGCCAGTGACCAGCAGAGGAAGGGAAAAGCCAAGAAGAACCAGGGTTAGGCAAGGCAATTATGGCTCCAAAGGTGCAAAATTATTGTTGCACTAAGATGTTCAAAAGAAAATATCAAACATGATAAATATTTCTCAATTTTTTAGGTTGGATTATGCTTCATTTATTAAAATTAAATAGTAACCAGAGATGAGATAAGAACTTGATCCTAATGCTTAAAGAAAGTAATACAGTCTTTGCTAGTCTCCTGTATTATTTATTCCACTTCTTTTAAACAAATTAATAAGTAAATAAAAAATGATGCTCACTCTGCTGGCAATAAGACATTGGAAAATCTGGAGGTCAGTTTTGAGTGTAGCATGTGAGAAATCAATATAAAGGATAGCACTTGCAAATACAACAAAGAAGCACGCAATGCAATGAATCATAGTGGACAGAAGTGGCCATCACTGATTCCTGCACCTGCTGTGGACATCTAACGTTTTCCACACATATATGAGCCAAGGTCTATGTGGTGTTATGTGACTTAACTCATTTAATACAATGACTACATGAGTTTGAAGCTATAACTTACATTAAACAACAACAACAACAACAACAAAACAGAAGTTTGGGCATCTTACACCCCAAAACTATGACCACATCCCATATTGGAGTGCTTAGTTTGATTGCATGTCCTGATTCTAAGTTCTTGCTATTACATCTCCTGTGGAGGCAGAGCCAGTGTTCAAAATGTTAGCTGCTGGGCCACCCACTGAGATTGAGTTTCCAGTTTTAGCTCTGGCCAGCACTGTCATGTCGGTCACTTGAATAGTGAGCAAGCAGGTGGGGAAAGTCTGTTGTATTATCTTTGTCCTCCTATCATACAAATATATAACAAACTGAGGTTTAAGAAAGATGAGTAATTTGTCCAAGGTTGTATAATCGGTAAATGGCAATGTGAGATGATTTACACTATTAATATCTCATTCGAGTTCTGTATCTACAGTACGTTCTAATCACTGAAAGGATGAAAACAGCCACATAAAGCAAAAAGGCATCCGAAACACACACACACAGCTGTTAGAAGGGAATATCCAGACTGCACAGACTAAAATGTCAAGCAACAATTTAAATTTAGCACATTTTGTGGTAAGAGAACAGTTCCAGGGTGGGAATCCTGAGAGGTTGGCCTCTCCTAGCTCCTGGCTTCAAATCAGCTCAGCTCTGGGTATTGCTGCCACTTGGAGAGAGAACTAGTGGATGAAAGTTTCTTTTTTTTTTTTTCCTATCTCTTTGATGCTTGATGTCAGTGGAATACTCGCCTAACATTCTCATTCTTTGTTTCTCTCTTTTTCTATGTATTCATATCTATTTAGTAAGAAGTTTGAAAAAAATATTGGTCCAAATGTCTAGAATGGATTAGGAGAACAGTTACTTGTATTTCTTCTCTGTTGTAGATGTGGAAATCACACAGATCCAGACTGGACAGCACCAAGTGGCCCTTAAAGTCTCCAGTAATGGTAGGTAGTGCTGTGCCAGTTCAAGAAGGACCAATACAGGGCCCGGCTCAATGGCGCAGTTGTTATGGTCCTCGCTTTGCACGCCCGGGATGCCATAGGGGCACCGGTTCTAGTCCTGGCAGCCCCGCTTCCCATCCAGCTCCCTGCCTGTGGCCTGGAAAAGCAGTTGAGGATGGCCCAAGGCTTTGGGACCCTGCACCCGGGTTGGCTTCAGATCGGCATAGCATTGGCCGTTGCGCTCACTTGGGGAGTGAATTATTGGATCGAAGATCTTCCTCTCTGTCTGTGCTCTCTGTATATCCGCCTTTCCAATGAAAATAAAATAAATCTTAAAAAAAAAAAGAAGGACCAATACAGAACAGGATTCCTTAGGTTTGACTGCAAAACTTCAACATCATTTGTGGCCATTATAAGCCATAGGAAGAAAGAGGAGAAGAGGTTGTATGGGAGAGAATCTCAGGCTGTGGCAAGTCACTTAAACAGCAAATATCTGATGCTAGAATACACTGTACTCTACACAGACATTAGGATCCACTCTCTCAGTGAAGAAAACTGCAATCAGAGAACTTCTCAGCTACACACTATACAGTCTGGACCTGACAAAATGTATGCAAACCAAACTTCACAACTGGTTCAGGAGGAGAGAAAAGACAATTACTTAACAGGACCACTGCTGCTATAGGGTTTCTCTAAGAAGCCAGAGAGGACTTAGCAGGGTTTGCTGTTGTAAGCTCATTTTTTTTTAATATCTGCATGTGCAAATGTAATGAAGCTTCACATGCTTCTGCTGCAGAGAAAAACCAGACCAAGGAAAGGGACAAAGATTTCAGTAAGGTAGTAAGTCCTTTTTTCATCTAATTTATCATGTGTGTTTCCAGGGACAGGCACTGTGGCAGACCACATAAAGGTGCTGGCTGCTTGTGTCACCCATTACCCATATGAGCACTTGTTCAACCTCTGCCTGTTTCATATCTGATGCAGCTCTCCACTGGCTAAGTGTGAGGAAGCAGTGGAGAATGGTCAATAGCTCAGGCCCCAGTACCATGTAGAAGCTCCCACATCTTGGTGCTGGATCAGCCCTGTTTCAGCCACTGCAGCTATTTGGGGAGTGAAGCAGTATATGGAAGACCCCTTTCTTTATCACTACCTCCATTTTTTAAAGTACAAAATAAAATTTAAAAATTCAAGACATGTAAATCTAAAATGGCTCTTTCAGAGGAATTGAAATACATGCAGTATTTTGTAATACCCAATTTCCATACAATTTTGAAGAACCCTCATATGTATACATTTAAAATTAAAATAGGCTTATAATTTCTTCCTTCATAAATGTATATTATATTACTACATACTATATTACTGTTGTTGACAAGGAACTAAGGGAATTAAATGTATTCCAAGGTCCAAAGTATTAGAGGCTATTTCTATTATTTAAGAACTCATAGGACTGGGCTCTAAACAAGTGTCCTGTGCCTCTTAGGAAGATGTGCTTTTGGAGTCCACCTATCCTTTCTGTTTTTCCCTTTTCCCCAGTTAACTCTTCAATGCCCATAGTTCTCCACACAGACAGAGTAAATGCCTAGTGAATGAAAAGAGTTCATCCATTCATTCCGTATACATGAAATGGCATTTCCTTTATATGGTAGGCACTAAGCATTACTAAATGCACACAAATGAAAACCTCAGGTATAGTGAACTATTATTCTAGCCACCCTATATCTGTATTTCAGATTGTTTGGCATACACTTGTGATTTATAAGCATGCAAGAATTGGAACTTACATCTTTTAAGAGAGTTATAAATCTTTGAATACACCTTGAAGTGAGTTTGCACATATCCAAGATGATAAATTTTATCATTAAGCCTCAGGCTAAAACAAAATAAGTTAGCCAGTGTCTTATGTGTTTCATTGGAACAACAAATATTATGCACACACACATACCTCACAGCATTAAGATCAATTTCATGAAATAAGAATAATAAGATGTTGTAAGCCCCCTTAGTAATTGTAACAAATTGCTACTAAAAAATGCTGGATTGTTTCATTCTCACTGCATTCCATCACCACATCTTACACTGGCCTGAATCCTTACACTGCCCTGAAGTGGCATTCCAGCTGTAAAGTATTGTTCCACAGCTACCTCACTCAACTCTGGTGCTCAACCAACATCTTATCTTTTGAAGAGTATATTTTTATGCGAACTAAAACCCCAGAAGACAACTTCCCCCACCTGCTATGGTGACAACATAAAGACAGACAACCAATGTCAGTGAGGATGTGGAAAAGCAGAAATCCTTACATATTGCTGGTAGGAAAGTTCACTACTCCAGCCGCTTCAGAAGACAATTTTGCCATTTCTTAAACATAAGCATGTCATACAACTCAACAAGTTCACTGCTAAGTATATATGCAAGAGAAATGAAAATACACACCCACATAAATACTGCCACAAAATACACATATCAACATTATTTGTGAGTAACACAGCAGCCTGGTAATGAACCCAGGAAAAGCAGTAAATAGTTTAGCTTCTTAGATACCTGTCACCTTTGTGTGGGGTTACCATGACTGTAGGCCACCCACCAAGCTAACATGATTAGGTCAGTGTATTCTCAATGGCGATATAACAGAGACAGTCATGGTGAAATTGTCTTTTTATTGATTACCAATCACAAGTATTTATAGGAATGGTGAAGGGGAAGAGGCCTAAGGGTAGAAACAATATTTCTATTGGATATATTGGATATAAGCATCCATTTTATATTATAAGCCAAGCCAATCAGCATGAATACCAGATACTTTGCCAAATGACACTGTGCCCTGCAACACAACATATGCAACCCACCCACATCCTGTAGTTGTTTACAAGACTATCACAAGTTTACCACAAGATGGATATGGCTGGGATAGGCAGGGTGAGGAGGCAATCAAGCTACTGGAAAGTACCCAAATTACCAGAAGATGAAGAGGGGGAGGGAAATACCAGGTTTACCATTGGCCTCTTGCCTTTCTCTATGGGTCCACAGGGGTCTCAAAGTGCCCTTGAAACAGGAAAAAGATCTCAAAGATTTTGCCAAAACCAAGAGAAAGGGACAGAGATGTTGTCTTGAGTCTCTACACATGCACCACAACCTTGTTCCCTCTGCCCCTTGCATTGGCTTAGCCAAGACCCATCTCAGCACCTGCTAACACACTCATATTGGAACCCAGAATGGAGTTCTATGTTACTGAACCTGACCTGTTCATTGCTGCCATGTGAAGAGTGAAGTGGCAGGTAAAAGATTTGTTTCTCAGATTCAGATGAGATTCCAAAAGTTTGGCCCTCTGTACCAGCATTAGAAGCTTTGATGAAGGCCCTGGATCCTGGCTTTGGATTAGCTCAGCTTCAGTTCTTACATTCATTTGGGAAGTGAACCAAAAACAGAAGATCTTTCCCTCTCCTTCTCTCTGCAAATCTGGATTTCCAATAAACATGTGAATCTTTGAACAATGATTTCTTTTTTTTTTCCTTTTGAGATAAATTAGTTTTAAAAACAATATTCATGATAGCCAAAAAATGAAAATGCTCCGAATGTCCGACACTGTTGCATAAAAATATATGATATATCTATACAGAATTGCTATTCAGCAATAAAAAAGAATAAACTGCTGATGCAAGCTCCAGCATGGATCTTAAAGTAATGCAAGGTGAAATAAGTCAGATATAAACGACTATGCATTGGGCCCGGCGGCATGTCCTAGTGGCTAAAGTCCTTGCCTTGAATGTTCTGGGATCCTATATGGCCGCTGGTTTTAATCCTGGCAGCTGCACTTCCAATCCAGCTCCCTGCTTGTGACCTGGGAAAGCAGTCGAGGACAGCCCAAAGCTTTGGGACCCTGCACCCATGTGGGAGACCTAGAGGAAGAGGTACCTGGCTCTTGGCTTCCGATTGACACAGCACCGGCTGTTGCAGTCACTTGGGGAGGGAATAATCAGACGGAATATTTTCCTCTCTGTCTCTCCTCCTCTCTGTATACCTGACTTTGCAATAATAATAAGTTTTTAAAAAAGATTATGCATTGTATATATTACAATATGCGTTACATGAAATGTCCAGAGTAAGTGAATGTATAGAGATAGAAAATAGATTAATGGTTACCTGAGGTCTGGGATGAATGATAAACTACAACAACTGGGTAAAACAGACCTGATTAGAGTGATAAAAGTGGTTCAAACATAGACATATGTTTTAATTGCACATCTCATTGAAACCATTGAATTTTGAGGGTTCCCACAACTAAACTGCTGGAGTCAGCACTCCAACCAATTGGAGAGTGGCATGATCTGTGATCTGGCACTAGAGAGCATGTGCCTGAATAAGACCACCACAGTTACTGAGTGTGGTGCAATAGACAGCATATCCAGTTGCACATAGAGGGCTACACAGTTCATTGGATCCTGCACAGAACTGTAGGTACTGTAGCAGAGTAAGGACAACAGAACAAATTCCTCAACTACCACAGGGAAACTTAGCAGCAAATTTCCAGTGGAATGAAGCATCTAGGATGAACTATTTCCACCAATGGTCCTCGACAGGTGGTCCTCACCCTTGGAATCTTGAGATAGACCACATGTCACAACTGTCAAAACCACTTAAGAAGAACCCCCAGACCATGATCCACATCAGGGACCCTGGGATAACATTGGGTGGCCGTCCCCTCACCCTGGTCATTGGGATAATTGGGAGGCTGGGTGTGGCTTCTGCCCTTGTCTCTCTCTTCCATCCAGAAATAGAAGCTAAGGAATGTGTGAAAACATAGTTCTCACCTGCTTCCTGCTAGTACTAGGCCCTTCCCACCAGAACCAAATCTGTATGCATCAAAAATGAAATTTAAAATAAATAAATAAAGTCAATGAATTGTACAGTAAGATGGATTAATTTTATGGTTTAATTAAGTCTCAAGGAAATACTTTTTAAAGTTGTGATTTTTTTTCCTAAAACAGCAATTCTAATCAAATAGTTACTTTAATTGAAATATAGGTAAAGGGAACATAGGATGGAAATTTGTATAAATATTTTAATGGCATTTTTGATAATGTATACACAGTTGGAAAGAGTGAATGCTCATTTGAACCACTTATTAGTGTGGAAAAGGTCAAGTGTTAGGTGAAAGTGGGTGAGTCATTGTTTTTCCAATTTTTTTTCTGTATATGGGGAAAGAGTAGAGAGAAGGCAGGGAGACACACTCAGCATCACAACCATGTGGCCAATCTCTCCAAACCAAGGAGATATGTCTTGCAAGGCACATTGGCTGACATAGAGCATCCATGTCAGTGCAGGGTCTCCATTCTTTTGACTGTCCTCTACTGCATTCCCAGGTCACAAACAGGGAGGTAGAAGGTATGTGGAGTAGCCAGATTATGAAACAGTGTCTGCTGATATGAGATCATGGTACATGCAATGCAAGGCCTTTAACCACAAGACTATCATGCATAGCCTCATATCATTTTTTTAAAGAAAGAGCAAGAAAAATCATTTTCCTGCCAAAGCTGTTCAGTGTAGGAAATGTCACAGTACTCCCATCTCTGTTCTAGCAAAGCTTTCATTGACCAATGTTTTTATTTATTTTGCTTGAAAGATGGAGAGGGAGAGACAGAGAGAATTTCCATCTTGTAGTTCACTTCACAAATGGCCAGAATGACAAAAATGGAGCCAGTCCAAAGCTGGAAGCCAGCAGTTTCTTACAGGTCTCCCATTTTGGTAGAAGGACCCAAGGCCTGAAGTCATCCCCACTGATTTCTCAGGTCATTATCAGGGAGCTGGATCAAAGGTGGAGCAGGCATGATTAAATTGGTACCCAAATAGAATGCCAGTGCTCGCCCACAGGTGGAGAAATAGTCTGATAAGTCACTACGTAAGTTCTCTCTCTCTCTTTTTTTCATTTTTAAGATTTGTGTGTTTTTTATTGGAAAGTAAGATATACAAAGACAAGGAGAGATAGAGCAGATGATCTTTTATCAGTTGATTCACTCTCCAAGATATTGCTATGGCAGGAGCTAAGCTAATATGAAGAGGAGAGGAGAGAAGAGAAGAGAAGAGAAGAGAAGAGAAGAGAAGAGAAGAGAAGAGAAGAGAAGAGAAGAGAAGAGAAGAGAAGAGAAGAGAAGAGGTCAGAGTCTCTTCAAAGCCTCCCATGTGGGTGCAGAATCTCAAGGTTTTGCACTACCTTTGAATACTTTCCTAGGCCAGAAGCATAGAGGAGAGTAGAAAACGGGACAGCTGGGACATGAACTGATGCCCATATATGATTCTACCTTGTTTGAGACATGGACTTTAGCCACTGGGCTACCAACTATGTCCCACTGTGCCAGTTCTTATGCTTCCCAAATTAAAGTAAATTTAGTTTTTTGTCAGGATAACAGGAGTTACAGTAGGCAAACTCTTATCTCATGAATATTATTCTAACACTGAGCTTTCCGTCAGGCAAGTTTGTGGTGAAAGCTTTCTCCTAAATCCTTCCCTGTTCAAATGGATTTCAAGAGAGCAACCCTGGTCTTAGAAAAACTTAACCAATCCTTATTCATGCCCTTTAGGAAATACTCATCAAATAATTGCTTCTTGTTATCCCTATACTTGCTTAGCTTGTTAAGATCACCCTGTACTTCTATACTTACTATACTTAGCTTGCTAAGATCACCCTGTACTTCTGCAAAAATACTTTGCCAGTATCCTTATTACAATGTCAGGATACAATTAAAGATCAAAATTATGGACTCATGACTGTTTTTGAAGGAATTTACTCTTGCAATAATGTAGAGGAAATCATTGGAAAGAGAGGGGTTTAAAAATGGCGAAAAGAAGAAAGGAAGAAAGGAAGACATATGCTCTGATTTTTTTTTCAGTGTTAAAGAATCCAGCACAACTGCTGCTCTACCTTTGATCAGTAGTTGGCACTAACTCCACGCACTGATCTCATCTGTGGATTCAGTGCCTTGTGTTCCTCAATAGCTCCTTTTCCCCACATTTTGAAGGAGCACTACCTATAATTGTAAGGCCTACCATGTGTGATGAATAGCTTTGTTGGCCTGGGCTAAATGTTACTTGAAAATACTGTATCTGTAAAAACATTACTCTCATTCCAACAGCAGCCTAGACTTTGTTGAAATAGCAACAGGAAGGCCAGATTACCATGTGAATACTCTTTCAGAGGCCATTGCTACAACACTGTGCTTATCAGCACAAATATAACCATGCTAGCTACGCTGTTACAGTGTTGCAATTTACCATGCTGGTGAAATTGTTAAAAAGCTGTTTTTTTTGTTTTGTTTTGTTTTGTTTTTTTCCATTTATAAGGCAACCTATCAAGATCCAAGTGTCTGTAACATGCACAACAATAGACTCCTAACAACCAGTGTGCCAACAACATAAAAAAGCCATAATCACGTGAAAACCCCTCCCATTTCCTCATGCAAGCAATCACAAGTTGTGAATGTAGGATACCACAGCCCATCTCCAAGATAAATGTAGGGTCCATGCTCAGCTTGCAGTCACCCTTGCTCACTGGCAAACACAGAAGGAATGTGCAGTGGTGCCTGCGGAAGGTATGGCGGTTTTTGAGGTCATGTCCAAATATACAATTGAAAATCCAGTCACAGATCCCCTAGGCAGAAGTGTAAAATAATGATCAAAATGAGGCCAAGGGTCAGCTTGGGTTAGCCATCTATACTGCCATCATTGCAAATATTCATCAGCTCTAACTGAAAAAGAAAGACAACCTCACAACACTGGGCTTTTTGTTCTGATTGCTACTTATTACTGATTTACAGTGAAACAATCTGTTTGATATGTGGTAATATCGTTCTCTTTTTTTACATTAACAAAAGTAACACGCAGGCTGGAATGCCAAGGTGAGGTAGCCTGAGCCGGATGCAGCCGCAGCACCCAACCAACACAAGTGAGAACCAGGAAGGGAGGCGGCAGAGCTGACAGGAGAAAAAGGGGAGGCTCCCTAGCTGAACAGCAAGTTACACTGAGGAGCGGGAGCTGGGTGGGGGGTAGACTAGACCAGGCAGGGACACAGCGCCTGTGCACCTCATGGGGACCAGATTGGGTGATAACCAGGCTAGGCTGACCAATCCCATTGGAGTAAGCTACAACCAGAGTTGGTGAGGGTTGTCGGGCTTAGTTGTAGCAACAGAAGGGTAACGGGGACAGATGGGCTAGTATGCCATATATACTGGCAAGCCAGGGTAGGAGGTGGGCCTGGTTGAGGCTACTGTGGGCCGCCCTGACTGGGCTGCAACTCCTACTAGTTCGTGCGAGGGACAAATGCGTCCAGGGTGGAACCAGGCGGGACTGTAAGAAGACACGGGTGGAGACAGAACCGGCCCAGCAACTGCAGCCGCCAGCTGTCCGGGGCAGTGGACTGTGACGGACCCTATGCTACTAAAACAGCAGGAATCTGGACTGGGAATACCTCAAAATTTCTTCGAGGATCTTCCCATTCGAGACACCGGACTCGGAGTCCTAACCAGGGAAAGACAGGACAAATCAAGCAACAACCTCAGCCATCTGATGGCAGCAGAGACTGGGCAAATGGAGACCCTAGACGGGACTGTGTCAATCAACGAACTCTTCAATGACCACATCATGATTGGGGTGGCGAGACAGGCAACGACCCATGGATAGTGAACTATTGGAACCACTTGATCGAGTATCTCGAAGCGCACCCCACTCCCGGGACTTGGGGTGGGCGGGAGATTGGGTGGGGCTTCTTCCTCTATATCCCCCTTTAGACCTTGACCCTTTTTTACCCCAATTAAATTTGTAAGGATTGTCAAAATTAAATAAAAAAAAAAAAAAAAGATTTATTTTAATTTATGGGAAGATCTGATATACAGAGAGGAGGAGAGAAAGAGAGGAAGATCTTCTGTCTGTTGATTCACTCCGCAAGTAACCACTGTGTCCGTAGCTGAGCCAGAGCCTCTTCCAGTGCTCCCACAGGTCTCTCCCTGCCCCTTCTTCCCTCTGCAAATCTGCCTTACCAGTAAAAACAATATTTTTTAAATAAAGAAACTGCAGATTTGTTTTAAAGAGTAGGTGTGTAATTGTCTGTTTTATCAGTAAAATACCTGCAAGTTTTGGCTTCTGTGAGCTGCCTTTTAAATTTACTTGTCTAAGCTTTGATATTTCTTCTCTATCATCAGGATCTGTCCTCTTCATACCACCACATTCCATGTTGGAATACATCCAACACGATAACTGGGAAATGAGAGGTCTGTGGGATACTGTATATAAGAGACTTCAGGAAAGAGTAGGTGGAGGGCCTCTCATGCAGAGTTCACTCTTGCCCCAGGGTGTCCTTGGATGTGCTTTCCTGCACTCCTTGATGATAGGTGAAGGGCTATGAAACCTTTGTCTTCACTACCCACCTTGTCTTTCCCACTTCCGTCTCCTCCTCTCCTGCTTGTTCCACTGCTACTCTGTGAAACACCCACAAATGGAATTCTCTTTGCTTAATACAGATATTTTTGTGCTAAACTGATGTGTTTTACATGAGTGGTCAGTAAATCTATCATTTTGGTTCTGAAGACCTGCGAAATAGCTTTTACACCCATTTCCACCTGTGGAGCCTGGGTTTTCCTGCTCCTCTCTGAGACACAGAACACCTGTAACAGTGGCTAGACCTGTACTGTTGTGAGACATGAAAGCCCCTCTTTCTAGCCCCTTCTGTCCTGAAAATCTTCTTCACTGTGTTACTAAGAACTGTACTAGCTCTTATCTGCAAGTATTTTCATATTGAGATGATCCTTGTGTTTTCTGCCTCTTAGTAGATGTTCATTGCTTAAGATTTGCAAAATTATGTATTTGTTTTAACACTTTCTAAATTCATCCATGACTTATAGAACACACAGTAGCATTTTCTTCAACAAGGTTTTTGATTTTCTTTTCTATTTCTTCAGTGACACTTTAGTCATTTAGTAGCATGTTATTTAACTTGATAATATTTTAATTTATTTTTTCCTTCTTGCTCTTTATTTTGTTTTGTGGCTTTTCACTTAAGGGGATGTACAGTAACTCGGTAATGGAGGTTATCATATCTAGTAGCAGGTTATTTTACTTCATGTGATTGCAAATTTCTATTTTCCTTCCTATTACTGATTTTGTATTGTGGCTTTTATATTTAAGGGGATCTATAATAACTGTATAATGGAGAATCTCATATGCAGATGTGAGGATAAAATGCAGTATGCATTTCTACTCCCAGATCAAACATGGACTCACCATGAAACTGTAAACTGTATCTTGACAATAGAATGCTGGACTCTGTGCATTGTCCATGACTGCAATGATGGATATATCACTATGTAAGAAGAATTAAATTATAGTAATGCTGTAGGGGAATTCCATGAGAGGGAGGGAATTGGGGCTAAGAGAAATCTCTGGGCCTATAGAACTCTTTTATAAGGTAATAATAATAAAATGAGTAAATTGTGTTTTAACAGTAACAGGAAAGTCATCAGAAAAATGTGCTAAATACATGTCTAAAGGAACTAGAAGAACAATGGTAGAATAATCCCAAATGTCACAGAAAACAAGAAATAATCAAAATAAGAGAAGAAATAAATCAAACAGAACTAAAAAGGACAATACACAAAACCAGTGAAATCATCATAAATTGCTGCAAACAACTATATGCAACAAATCATAAACCCTCTATGAAATGGATAGTTTTGTGAATTCTTACCATTTTCCAAACTTAGTCAAGAGGCAACAGAAAACCTAAACAAAAAATTCAGTATGCAGCGATCAAATCAGTAATTAATGCCACCCTAACAAAGAAGAGCCTGAAACCAGTTGTTTTCACTGTTGATTTCTACAACGTATTGTAGTAAACCTGACTCAAATTCTCCATTACCTTTTCAAAATAATAGAAGGAAATGTAATTCTTCCAAACTTGTTGTATGAGGCCGATGCCAACTTAAAGCCAAATGCAAATAGAGACACAGCAGAAAAGATAACTATGGACTTATACTCTTCATGAATATTGACACCAAGATCTTCAAGAAAATATTAGCCATAGTAATGCAAAAATACATCAGATAGTTCATCTGGATGAGGTAGGTTCCATTCCTGGCATACAGGGATGATTTACATACACAAATCTATAAATGTGATGCATCACATCAAGAAACTGAGGAACAAAAATCATATGATAGTTTCATCAGATGCAGAGAAAGCATTTGATAAATTTCAATACCATTTCTTGCTAAAAAAATCTCAACAAGGCAGGCATAGAAGGAATAATCCGGAACATAAAGCAATATTTGAAAATACAATGCCAGCGTCATAAAGAATGGAGAACGATTGGAAGCCTTCTCGGTAAGATGTGGGACTAGACAAAGATGCCTACTCTCACCACTGCTATTTAATATAGTACTGGAAGTACTCACAAGTGCTATTACACAAGGAATCAAAAGCATTCAAATTGACAATGAGAAAGTCAAGGTATCTCTGTTTGAAGATGACTTGATCCGTAACAATAAATGAGGAGAAATCAACAGCCCTAGTAAATGTAAACAACTCAAATGATGAAAATAAACAAAGAAAATGAAGCAGCTGGGAATAAATGTAACTGGAGATGTGGAAGATCTCTATGAGGAAAATTACAAAACATTAAAACGAGAAATAAAGGACTTCAAAAAGTGGAGAATTAGACTATGTCCCTGAATGAGTAGAGTCAATATCATTAAAATGTCCATATTACCAAAAGCAATATGTAAATTCAATGTGATTCCAATTAAAATACTAAGAACATTCTTCACAGATCTGTAAAAACTAAGACAAGGTTTCATCTGGAATCATAAAAGACCATGAATAACCACAATCATTCTGAAGAATAAGAATCTAGC